>NC_141766.1:4965819-5055819 GCF_982258835.1 Parasteatoda tepidariorum
GTCCATATCATTTTCTTCATTGCTGAGCATTTCTTCGAAACAGTTATCAGCTCCATCACCAGTGCTTAATCCACACTTTTTAAAGCAATTTGATATTGTTTGGGTTGAAACAATGTCCCATGAGTTACGAATCAAATGCATTGATTCCAAAATCGTAAGGGATTTCGATAGTTTGTTTGCAGTTAAGAGTTCCGAAGAGCTGTCACAGTCTATGTCACTAATGATTTTTTGAACAACCATTTTTCTGTAATGAAACTTGAATGATCTTATGATTCCCTGATCAAGGGGTTGAATAATAGCTGTAGTGTTGGGTGGCAAAAACACTAATTTAATGTTTTTCAAACTCAAGTCCTCATCAGCAGGGTGCGCAGAACAATTGTCTAATAGTAAAACGACCTTTTCATTTTTCAGCTCCTTGTCCCATTCAAGAAGAAATTTTGTGAAGATGCTGGATGTCATCCATGCGTTATAGCTGTTGGCATAACTGGTGGGCAGGTGTTTTACTCCTTTAAAACATCGAGGTTTTAAACTCTTTCCTATCACTAAAGCATTTTTTTTCACAGTTCCTGTCATGTTGCATGTTAGCAGCACGGTTAGTCTTTCCTTCATTTTTTTACATCCACCTGTCGATTCATTTTTAAACAGCAGTGTGTGTTCAGGAAGTGCTCGGAAAAATAATCCTGTTTCATCTGTGTTGAAAATTTGCTCTGGTTTATAGTCTTTGATGAGTGTTGGCCACACGTCATTTACCCAATCGGCGGCAGAGCTAAAATCAGCATCTTGCTTTTCACCATGCAATTTACGATAGACAATGTTGTTGCGTTCTTTCCATCGGGTTAGCCACCCATCTGTAGCTTTAAAATCAGAATCACCAAATAAGTTAGCAAAGTCCTGTGCTTTGTGAAATAAAATTCCACGGGAAATTGGAATTCTTCGTTCGCGTGCATTTTTGAACCATTCTAACAGAGCCATTTCAATTTCCTCCGATTTTCCTTCACGCTTACGCTTTCTTGACAGATTTCCATTCTTTTTTATTTCCTCAGAAATATTTATCCTTTGTTTCAGAATGTTGAAAAGAGCAGTTTGGGAAATCACTAATTTAATTGCAGCTTCACGTTGACTACATTTAGGAAGCTTATCATAGTTTTGCAACACTTCGAATTTATCTTTAAGACTCAAATCCTTCCTTTTCGGCATGCTGATAAAATTTAGCACCAAACGAACTTAAAAATGATATGTGCTCTAACTATAATTTACTCAAATGGCCTCGCCTAAATAATATGGAACATGCGCACAGACAGTTTTTGGAAATCTATTCCTGTTCTCTGTTAAGATAGATAACAAAAGAAACTTCTTTCTCTCCCTTCTATGGTTCATTCAATAAAAAGTAAGATAAGAATTCAACCCCTTCGACCCCCTGTTGAATGAGATGGGTTTCTCCAAACTTCATTCAAGTCAAGGAATTGACACTGTTAAATTGATTTCTATGAACTCGCCGCTTACCACCCACATTTTTCCTTAACTCTTACACTATGAATATCGCAGGAAAGTGCTAACCACACCAGTTTCACAGGCTTGTGAGTAACTATTGCTTCTTCTAAAAAAGTCTTTAAACTTCGAAAAATTAAAATTTTATAAATAAGGACAAAAGAAGCTGAAATATCGCACTTTTGATTTATTATGTAGTCAAAATTTTGATTTTAAAAAGCGGCGGTGTTGATTTTATTAAAGGATGTTTTTAACATGTATTAATATTGTAACGATTCGGGTCTTGCTGATTTGATTTTATAAAGCGGCTGATTTTATTATCCGGTGATTTTATTAGCGGCGGGCACTGTAGAATATATTAATTTTCACTTAAATACAAACGCTTATATATAAAATTGAAGGTAATTTAATGTAGAATTTAATAATAAATACAGCATTACAATATCTGTATTACAAAAAAAGGTATCAACTAATAGTAAGATCTATGTTAGATTTGCATTTTTTTGAAGTGATACTTACACGATCAATACTTAGTAGGATAATCCTTATTTTTAAAGACAGCTTCACAACGTCTTTTCATCGAGTGTTTGGAGTTCATCTTTCGTAATCACATGGTGCCAAGAATCAATTATAGCTTCAATAAGTTGTCTTTTATTGATGGATGTTTTATTCGTACAAGAATTTTCAAACGTCGCCACAAATTTTCAATTGGATTGAGATCAGGGCTGTTTCCTGGCCATGGTAATATATCTATGCTTTTATTTTGAAACCATGCTTTGCATACTTTTGCTGTGTGGCATGGAGCTGAATCCTGCTGAAAAATAAATGGTGTGTTGTTGGGGAAGAAATCCCTGATGGAAGGTATCAATTTTGGTTTCAGGACAGTTTCGATGTATTTTTTTGGCATTTTCATCATATTTTTCTGCCCACACCATCTGCAGACATACATGCCCAAATAATGACATTTGTTGGGTTTTTTGTAGTTGCTTCAAAGCAATCAGGATGAAGTGCTTCACCTACTCTACGTCTCACGTATTTTCTACCATCACTACCAAAGAGCGATATTTTACTCTCATCACTCAAGATTACTTGCTTCCATTGATTTTCTGACAATTTAATGTGTTCTTTTGACCACTTAACTCGTTTTTCGTGTTGCTTTTGATTTAAATATGTTTTTTTTCCTTGGAATTCTAGCTTGTAGCCCAAATCCTGATAACCTTCTTCTTATTGTTCTTGAACTTACTGCATTAATTTCACATCTGATGAAATTTTTCTATCTTGAAGGCATAGCAGTTTAATTTTTCTATCGGCAGTAGCACTTGTGAATTTTTTTCGGCCTGATTTGGCTTTATTTTCCACTGATTTCGTTTTCTCATAATGTAAACAGAACTTTCGCACACCAGAACAAGTCACTGAACCACCAATTTGTCTTGCAATTTCAGCATAAGAGAGGCCGTTTTCTCTCAATATGAAAATTCGGCTTCTTTTTTGCAGATGTCCAATTAGTTCTTCTTGTTGATGACATTGTTTAAAATTAGTTTAATTAAAAAAAAAGGGCATTAAATATTCAAAAACAGCAATACTCTATTTAATTGTACAAGTATGCATCATTCTGCAAAATATTTCCACAACAACTCTTTTACCATCCAAATAACCTAATCTTTAGTTACAGACATTTGATTGGTCCTAAGAACAGTGTTTGTGATTGGCTAGTACGCTTTTATTACAAAACACGTCCTTATTCAAAACGATATGTGTTTGTTTGTTCGACTAAAATTAGCATAACTTTTTTCGTAACACAGATATTTTAATCCTGTTTTGTTATTAAATTCTACATTACATTACCTTCAATTTGATATATAAACGTTTGCATTTAAGGGAAAATTAATATCTTCCACAACCACACAAAGTTGAAAAACATGAAACTTTCACAAAATGTCCACACTTTTGGCTATCACTGTATATACATAGATATATAATAACAAAATCAGCTACAACTAAAATTATTAAAGCATAAGCTTAACAGTTATATAAATTCTTAGTAAACATTTTAACTGTTAATAAATATATATATATATATAGCATAAATACAACAAGGGCAAAAAAAAAAATTAAGAGTAACAATAAGTTTTATTTACTGTGCATAAGCTGCAAGTACAGAACAAAGGAAAAAGGGAAAAAGAAAAATAATAAAAATCAGGAAGAAAAAAATTTCTGAAAAAAGGAAAAAAAATTAATAAAAAGTCAGAAAATAAAAGATATAATCCTTTTCATCAGCTCACACGACCATATCCGCAAAAAAGAGTGCTTTCTAATATTGTATCAATATAGCCGAAGAAAATTGTATCAATACAATAGTGTGAGGAGCACTCAAAAAAATTTATAACAAATAAAATAGAACGCATTAAATAAAAATATCACGCAAAAACCGAAAATAAAATATAAGGAAAAAACAGAATAAAACATAAAAGGAAATCTATAAAGCAAGTAGTGAATTCAAATAAACTTAGATGAATGGGAAATTCTTCAAGAATGATTTAAAATATTTTCGTAACAAGATTGCCAAGTTAAAAATATGAAAACAAAAGCGCAAATTGAGGTAGAAGCGTAAATAGAGGAGTTTTGTTTTATAGTTTTTGGTAAATAAATTTACTAAAAAACTTCTTTGTTAATTTATGTAATTTTTAATATGTGCAAATCTATGGCTAAAATTATGTGCAAAACAGGAAATTCATGTTTCTTTTTCCTTTTCTCATCATCATCATAGTTGGCCAGACAGCCCAATGTGAGCCAATGCCTTCCTCTGAAGATTTCTCCATGACGACTCTTGATTCACCTTTGATCTCCAATTCTTTTTATTAATTGCGAGAAAATCAGACTCCACTGAGTCAGCCCATCTCAGTGCGGCCTTCCCCGCTTTCTTGTTCCCGCGGGTCTAAAAAGCAGTATCTTTTTTATTGTATTGTCATCACTCATTCGAATCACGTGGGCCATCCAATTCATTCTATTTATTTTTATGTATTTAATAATATCAGGTTGTTTATAAATCTTGTACAGTTCAAAGTTAAATCTCCTTCTCCAGTTATTGTTTTCATTTATATCACCGAGTATACTCCACAAAATCGTTCTCTCAAATAATGCGATACAATTTTCCTCCTGTTTTGTCATTGTCCAAGCCTCAGAAGCGTAAGTCAAGACTGGCCGGACAAGAGTTTTGTAGATTAAGAACTTTGTTCTCTAGAAAGAAACCTTGATTTAATAAATCTTCTCAGCCCATAGACAGCCCTATTTGCCAGATAGAGTCAGTTTTTTATTTCATGAGTAATTCTGTTGTCAATGGTAATAATTGATCCTAAGTAAGTAAAACTTCTTACTGTTTCAAATCTATAAGAATTCATTTCAAGATAGGGGTCTGGGATCGACTCTGTTTCTTGAGAAAAACATATATTTTGTTTTCTCTACATTTATGACTAAACCCATTTGCCTTGCAGCCACCTCAAGAGCAAGAAATGCCTCTTTCAGGGCAGGAAGGGAACGAGCAATTATATTGACATCATCAGCATCTTTTCCCCTTTCTATTTTATTTTATTTTTTCTCAAATAAAAGTTAATTTTCTAAAATTATTAATTGTTAACTTCTTTAAATAATCCAGTATAATATTACCTTGAGCACATCCATTTTCGGGCCCATCCTTGGTAACTAACAAACCAAACGCACTTCAGTACTGTAAAACAAAACCCTTCTATTTACGCTTTTATCTCAATTTGCGCTTTTGTCTTCATATTTTGTAATTGGGCAATTCTGGAACGAAAAGATTTTAAATCATTCTTGAAAAATTTCCCGTTCATGTAAGTTCATTTGAATTCGCTACTCACTTTATAGATTTCGTTTCATGTTTTTTCTTTATATTTTATTTTCTGTTTTTACATGATATTTTTACTTAATGTGTTCTATTTTATTTGTTATAAATTTTTTTGAGTGCTCCTCACATTATTGTATTGATATATTTAGCTTTGGCTATATTATACAATATTAGAAAGCACTCCTTTTTGCGTATATGATTGATTATGTGAGTTGATGAAAAGATTATATCCTTTATTTTCTGGATTTTTATTAATTTTTTTTCTTTTTTTCAGAATTTTTTTCCGGATTTTTTTCCTTTTTCCCTTTTTTCATTGTTTGGTAATTTTTCTATGTTTTCTCTACATTTTAAACTTATTATCTGATCAAATATCTATATTTATATATATTTGATCAGTACCCTCACCGTCAAGTTACTTTGGTTGAAATAAGTAATTAATTTCAGCCAAATTTTGAATAAGCTTTTGTCTGCAAAATAATTATTAAAGGATACATTCATCATACGGAGATAAATCCATATCTTGTATGTCCCCTTTATGTGAAAAAACTTCACCAAGGTATTTATGATGATCTGGATACCTTCGATATCTAAGAAAGGGAATGAACAAATAGTAATGATAAAATAAAGATTAGTTCAAGATTTACAGCATAGGAAATAGTTCTTTTCTCATTTAAAAATTATAAGTTTAGTCTAGAGATATCAATGTTTTTTTCATAACTATGATATTGATTTTCAAGGAAAATAGCAGAATAATTAAGTTTCATCTGAAACTAGCCATATTCTGTAGTTAATTATTCCTACTCCATAGCTATCAGTAATCCATATTGATCTGCTGCCTTTAGCAGCAATGCTATAAGTATTTTGTTCTATCTCAAAGACTCAACACTTTACGTCTGCTTACAGATTCAATTAAATAAAATATGATAAAAAAGAAAGTCAGTAATAGTTCTTTGATAACTCAATAAGAAGTACAAAAATAATTGAAAGGCAATACGATAACAACGAAAAAGTACTGTAGCAAGGTTAGCAACAAATATTAACAAGTAGGTGACAACCAATTATTGTAACCCAGGTTACCCAGTTTTGATTCTAAAAGCTAAAAACCAATATTCACCAAGACAATTTCGGATAAAAATATTAAATGGTATAAAATAATAGATGAAAATGTTTCAAATTAAATTCATACAGGGTATCTGCTATATTTTAGATTTTCAAATCCATGACTTTTCATGAATAATTCCAAGAATTTTTCATGACATACCGATGTTACTATTTTCTCCACAAAAACACAACAATATATTTAAAAAAACATTATAATAACATTATTTGAAATAATAGGTATAACCAAAACTGTTATACTCTGCATCTTCATGTTTATTGATTTTAAACTTAAAAAACAGAGTAAAGAAAGTGTAGCAATAAAAGAGCTGAAAAAAAATACAAAAGCAAATAACTAAATACTGTCAGATATATGTAGTTATTTAAAGCAGTTTTATTTCTTCTTTAAAGTAAGTGTAATATAAAAAGCCTAAACTAGAATTTTAAATTGATAAAATGAAAAAATAAATAAATAAACAATTCTGAAATCACAGAAGTTTAAAAGATAATTCCCTCTAGAACTAATGTTCTTTCTTTCATTTTTTGCAAGAACACCATAATTTTTAAAGGGATAAAAATTTTTTATATTTTAATAGAATATGACTATGAGTAGGGATTTTGCTAAACACTGTGAAATTCGGAGGTAAATTCCATTTTAAAAATTAGATTTTTCTGTGACCTAAACAGGTGACTTTCCATGATTTTTTTTTTAAGAAATAGTTGAAATCATGACTAGGACTGGGCTATAAATCGATATATCGCGACATATCGATTTAACGCCTATATCGGCAAACCGATACAGCGACTTTCATTCCAAGCGATGCATCAGAAATCTGATTTAAGCCGTCGAGTGAAGAAGACGATATAACGATATAGCGATACACGCAAGGACTTTCTCTTACGTTCCGATGCCAACTCGCGCTGTGGAAGACGATATTGTTTTGTTATGTTGAGACGGCCTTGACTGATGAGCGGTAGAATCAGAATCACTTTTGAGACCTTATATCGTTATATCACATGTTCGTTTTCGCAACTTCGCGATTTGAAATCGTTTCTTGTAGATTATTTTCAATGGGATTAACTTCGTGATCGCCGTCGTAACCTTGTTCTGAACGCAATCTATTATTGAAAAGAATTTATAAAGAAAAGTTTCTTCATTAATTAGGTAAGTTTTTTATTTATTTTCTGACAAAACTTTTTTTATATTTTTAAATGTGAAAATTATCGGAAATCTAATTTAAGGCACCCATAAGGAATTAAATTACAAAGTAAATAAATTTGTTAGGTTATTTTTTTACTTTCTTTTAATTTATTAAAAACCTTTCGGATAAAACTTCTAATAATTTAATGGGCTTCTATTACTGATTTTAAATTTATAAATCTTGAGTTGTTCTTATTTTCAGAAATAAAGTTAAAACAAAACTTATTTTTTGGACATAAGTCAATAAACTTTATTTGTTCAAAAGAATTTGAAAAGTTTGCGAATTTTATTCATTTCTTTTTTTTTTTTTTATCAATTACTACTTCGTTTTATTAGAGAGTAAAATCATTATTTTTTTTTAATTTTCGTTTTATATTATTAGTTAATTAGCTAAATATATTACCGAATATCACAATTCTTTTGTTTTTATTTTTAAGAATTTAATTAAGAAACTTTGCCTTACTTTGTTTTTCGTTCATAATTCGGTCATTATTTAATTTAATTATTTATATGAAATAATAATAAAAATAGTGTTTAAGAAGCATATTTTTTCTAAAATTTATTTAGCTCTCTGTTTCAAGCATACAAATAATTTTTTAACGAACTTATTTTTTAAATTTTGTTCCTATGCTATTAGGTAAATATATTGATAAATTTCACTTTTATTTATTTTTTTATTTTTAAACTAAGAAATCTTTTGTTATTTGCGTGATCATTTTTAGAAAATATAACAAAACTTGTGTTTACTTCTTCATTAAGAATTTGAACATTACGATTGAACTTAATAATTCTGTAATTATTTACGCATAATAGTACAAGCAAATATTGATTTGTTAAAAAAAGTTTCCTTTTTTTAAAAAAAAAAAAATATTTTTAACACTTTGTTTTAAGTGTATAATGAATTTCTTAACAAGCTTTTTTTTTAATTTTTTAAATTTTCTTTCAATAATTTCAGCTAGATATCTTTATAAAATTCCCTTTTTATTTTTAAACTGAGAAATCTTTCAGAGAACGAAAATTTTAAGAAATTATTACAAATCTTATGTTTACTTTTTAGTTTAAAATTCAAACATTTTTAATTTTAAACTTCGGCTTTTAGTCAATCTAACTTTTATTTTAATTAAAATATATTTTGAAATTTTAAAATCAGCTTTTGTTTAATAACAATATTTTTTTTCATTAAGGGTGTTTTAGGGGTTAACTTAAATTAACACTGCTTATACCTTATAAACGATAAAGAAGTGCAAATATTTCATTCTGTATCTACACACATTTTTTCAATAAATATTTTAAGTAAGATTTGTACATCTTAGTCAATTTATTTAATATCTTTCTTTAGCAAAACATATATATTTTCAAATTTATAAATTGATTTAAATCAATATGCGTATGAAGTCTTGATAGAAATCTGACTTTCTGTGCCTTAAAGTAAATGAAATTCAAAAATACTATATCGCGATACATCGCTATATCGCGATGCAAAACTGACGATATATCACGATATATAATTTCTAATATCGCCCAGTCCTAATCATGACATATCATGACAAATTTTGTTCAATACGAAAATACCTGACTTTCCATGATTTTTCATAAGTTTCCAGATGTGCAGATACCATGTTCATTAGTCTGTTGCTCAGTGACTGATTAACAGATTTTGATGTCCTGGGCACAAGCTTAGGTGGGAGTTTTTATGCAGTTTGAAAAAACAGAATTTTTTTTTTCTAAAACAATTTATTGAATTTGATTTAACGTAAGAATAAATAGTCAACTGTCATTTTTGGGAAACTTAAAAGTTTGTGTCTAATAGAGAGCATGTGCCCTGAATCAAAAATATTCTCTTGACTGTGTACAAATAAGGCTTCCCATTTAACTTCACATTAAATTTCATAGTTCCAAAATTCCACCATTCACCCACAATAATATGTAGACAGATATAAATTCATTCCTTCAATGTTAATTATTTTTTTAAACATAGAAATGAGTTTTTAAATAAAGTTATCCTAAAACCAAGTTCTTCGAAATATAACTTTTATAAGGTATATTCAAATTAACCTAAAAAAAGGGGGTTAAATTAAGACATTCAAAATACAAGCAAGGACCTATAGGAATTTGTTTATATAAATTTCAGGTGATCTGTAATAAAAATCCCACAAAATCCAGAGACAAGTTTTAAAAAAGGCGGGGAGGAAAAGATAGGAAAAACTTAAATACTGATATTTAACCCCTTAACTGCCGAGTAAAATTAACGTGATTCACTCCCCAGTGCCACCGTTTTTCGCACAAGTGCACTTTCTTACACGGTGTTTTGGTGGGGGGAAATGATGCACGCTTTGCAATTTAAAAACAGTTTACTTTTACAAGACAAGAAAAAGGAAAGAAAGAAAATACAAAATTTAAATTAAATAATAAAAATACAATATAAAAGATGTTAAAACTTAGCTGTTGTATGATAAATCCTGAAACATAGTTGGACACATAAACCAACATCACATTCATCGCACTGATAGCGGGATTTTTTTTGGATTTTTTTTCTTGAACAAACAGCACATTTTCGCGATGCATTTTTCTTTGAAGACGTTGATGGAAATAATAAAAAGCACCAAATACATACGGGAAACGAAAGCGAAAAAAGAATAAGCCCGACCTTACTCAAATAAATACAACCAAGCGATTAATAAATACAATATCACTTTTCCATAACATTCTTTTTACCATTCCCCCTCCTCCGAAATTAGTAATACATTCGCAAAGCAAACACTTTCAAGGCCATTTTACTGCATTCTGAAATAGGGGGTGTAGTTCTATTTATAGCAGCGCAATGCAAAGCATGGTACTTCGGGAAAGCGTATATATACGCCTGCGGCAGTTAACGCATCGTCTGGCCGAAACGTATATATACGCCCGCGGCAGTTAAGGGGTTAAAAAGAAGTTTGATTTTTTAAGAACTGATGAAGTTTTTACGCTGAATTAAATTAAACCAATTGTCAGATGCTAGGATCAATAGTTTAGAAATTATAAAGATTTTATGTACAGAAATATTGCTTACGTAAAAAAACTAGATAGAAATGACAAATAAGAAAGTAAATATAAGTTGAAAATAACCCACTATAAACATAAAAATCCTCATAACTTCGGAAATATTGGATCATCCATTCCCTATTACTATCCTATTCCGATTGATTCATTTCTGGTCTCATTTAATCCATCATAAAAAAATTTTCAGGATACAATACCTCACTTGTCTTGATAGTAATGTTAGGTGCATAAAAAGTAGAAAATTGTACATTTAACTCATAAAATGTTTATAATTACCAAACTATTAATTCTATCTTCTAGAATCTAGATGATGGCGATTTATTCAATTGGGATTAAAACATATCGGCAATAATGTCTCTATTTGTTATTTGGCTAAATACCAGTATTATATTTTATCCCACTTTTACCCTTCTCCAGTCAATACCGGCAACAAGAGTTTGCGGGATTTTCACGTGAGATTACCAGGGACTTCTATGAATAAATTCCAATAGACCCCAGCTTGTTATTTTGAATGTCTATACCAAACTCTAACATAACTATATTAATGGTTTTATTAAATTGCTTATTATAAAAAAGAGAGGAAAAAAAAAGACTTCATGATGAAATTGCACAACACAGTGAATGTAGAATAAGATCTATAAGCTAATCAATAAATTATACTCCTATTATTAACTTCAAAACTAACTAATTCTAGAATTAACTTTCTATGTGAGTTCTGTTAAACTGGTAAAGCAAATATTTTATTGCAGACTTCGGTTTAATTTTTTTAATAATTTGCTAATTTTATGTTTTTTATTGCACAAATACACGCATCTCTGATATCTAAAACCATTAAAGATGTAGTTCGTCATTTATAATTTTTCAATTAAATATTTTTTAAGCAAAACAAAAATTTGATTTTCACTTATTAAAAAAAATTTAAAGTAACAGTCATTACACAAAACAACTCTAATGTTTCATATGTATATTAAATTACTCATTATGTAGAATTCATTTCATGTGTAGAGGGTTATTATATGACCTAGCCTACTTACATTGTACAGAAGAAGAGGAAGAACTTTTAAAACATTTAAAAGAGTGCATCTTAGCAATATATTACACAGGAAAAGGCCACACTAAACAATTCTAAAATAAATTAATTGTTTGTGATATTTTTTAAAAGGCAAGAGCAGAAAAAATTTTTTCTGTCCCTTTCATGTTTTGTGATTTAAATATTTTTCTGTTAACCTACTAATAGTTTTTAAGATGAAAAAGTACCATCATTTTAAATGTAAGCTGTTTTTGGGATATAATTATATAGCCAAATTTACAACAATCAACACATGATGCAAAATATGTCATCATAATGAAATGGGACATGAAGTTGCTCTCTACTAGAGAAAATACTATACCCAATTCAGTACCTTAGTATTTTGAAAGCAATACAAAATGGAAACTTACTTTCGCACAATACCACCATCACAAGCTGTGTAAAGAAGTCCACCATTTGAAGTGTACCTGAAGAAAAAAAAAACCAGCATTATTTCAAATCATAATTATTTATTTGCATTATACTTCAATCTTTAACTTAAAAATTCCCATAACCAAAAAAAATTTAATTTAAAAGTTACCTCAACTTCCATATTGGCACATTACCATGTTCTCTTAAACGCTCTTGGATGCCAACATCTGGTATATAGCCAGATATAATATCACCACCTACCATCATTAAACCTATTACATAAATTAAGAATAACAATTAAAAAAGAAATCCATGTCAGAAAATTTAAAAAAGAAAAAAAAAACTAAAATTTCTATGTGTTGGATGTAGGTTGTTTTGCAATCATTTATAGACAAGAGTCAGACGACAGTAAAATTATAAAAGGAGTTGGAAAGTTAAAACCATATTTTATTTTTGCAAAAATATTTAATACAAGACAAAACTCATTCTCAACATTTTAGTAATAAAAACTTTAAAAATATATTGATTAATTTAAAATTGCAATGTTAAATGGTTTCACAAGGATAGATCCAAAAAAGGTAAAATTTATTTATTATCAGTACACACAAAAAAAAAGAAAAATATACAGAATTATGAGGCAGACTTTCTTATAATTTTTTTAACAATTATTAAACATTCAAGCATTATCTGAATGCAGGACCAACTTGTTTAACCCATCTTGATAGAAATCATGTAACTGCCTGTAGAGACAGGAGCTGTTTTCAGAACACTGTCTGAACCTTGTCCCAAAAAAGCTTTCTTTAAATTTTAGAAACAAGAAATAGTCACTGGGTGCCAAATCTAGGCTGAATAGGAAGTGGCTCTAGATTATCCAGTTGGAGCTTTGCAAAAATGATAGAATTTTGCAAGCACTATGGGATCTAGCATTGACAAGAAAGAGGAATGGTTCTAATACATTTGCAAACTGGCACTAGAAATTCACACAACTGCTGTCAGGAAACTAGAGCCATTTGTCTCAAATCTGGTTTCCATAATAATTGTACTACAAATGCTAATATTTGTAACTTTTTCCTCCGACTCAATCCAGTACTTTTATAAAATATTATCGAATATTAAAAAAAAAGTAAAAATTCTTTCTTAACATTTTACAAACAAAAGTTCTGAAATGTGATTAATTATAAACCTTAATGCTGCGTCTAAAGGCAGCATCACCAAATTATCTTAGATATAAAACAGCTCTATAAAGCATTGATTTTATTCATAAGAAAAAGAAACAAAAATAAGCAAAATGAAAACTTACTGAAAAAGCCATCTTCTGAACCTGTTCCATATGTTTCTGGTGTTGGAGCTATAGAATTAGCACTATGACCAACTTCAAAGCAATGCAAGTAGCGACCATCTAATGTAGTAACCTGTAATTAGGATATCATGACAAAAATTTTTATACTCTAATTCAAAAAAGAAGTAAAGATAACCAAATTTTTTAGTGAATATTTTTTCCAACCTCCAAACAATAATGAAAAATAAAGAATTTATTTATTTTTACAACAGTAATGAAATCAAAGACCAGATGATGTCGAAACATTGATACAGCGTAGCTAATAAGCGAGATCTTAGTAATGCCAAGCTTTCTTTGCATAACACAATTATTATTGATGGATAATTAATTTTTAAATAGGCAGAATATACCAGGTTAAAATTAAAAATACTGAATTGAAAGAAAAAAAACTTGAAAGGAAAGATTTTTGAATTTCAAAGATACTAGGAAAAAAATACATAATTGCTATATACTTAATATACGAAGCTCATCCAGAAAGTAAGTTTCCCTATTATTCAAAAAAAAAAGAACTCAAACTTTCAGGAACATATTTATTGGCAGCTAGTATAGCAATGTTTCAGCTATTTTTCAACATAGCCACCACCACAATTGATACACTTGTCACATAGTGGGATCAACTTTTGTATCCCTCTGTTGTAGAACTCTGCTGTCCGTAAATGGAACCAGTGTGTGACAGACGTCTTCAGCTCTTCGTCATTGCCAAAACGCTCACCGGAGGACAGAAATTTCTTGAGGTGCAAGAAAACATGAAAATCGCTGGGAACAAGATCAGGGCTGTAGGGTGGATGAACAAACAATCCCGAGCCAAATTTCGTCAAAACAGCTGATGTGCGTCGAGCCGTATGTGAACGAGCATTGTCATGGAGGAGCACAACGCCTGCAGTAAGCATTCCACGCCTCTTTAAATGGCACATCGCAATTTCTGCAGTGTTTCACAGTAACAGTCAGCGTTTACTGTTTTAACACGTGGTTCCATTCACAGACGGCAGAGATCTAAGACAGAGGGATACAAAAGTTTATTCCACGATACGATAAGTGTATCAACTCTGGTGGCGGCTATGTTAAAAAATAGCTGAAACATTGCCATACTTGTTGCCAATAAATATGTTCCTGAAAGTATGAGTTCTTTTTTTTTAAAAAAAATAGGGAAACTTACTTTCTGGATGCGCCTCGTAACTACAATAGTTTCATCTTCATCTTAGTGATCAATCATCAATTACTATGACTCTTTGATAAGTAATGCTGCTTTACATAAAAATATATTTTCTAGCAATGGGTAAGTGAGCATCATTAATTTAGACTAGAGATATGCCCTGCAGTGGAACTAAATGTGGGCAAGAGATGACATCTGAATCAAAATAAAGCTTCAGAGAAGCACCAAATTCATGCCACATAATTAGGAATTAATTTCAGAATAAAATAATGCCTTCATTTAAACATATTTAGGTGTTCTTTCCCATTCCATATAGCACACTATTCTGAAGAATTTTCACACTGTTGTAGAACTTGTTTTTTTCAAAGAAAATTTCATGCTAAATATAATTTTCTATTGCTTCATTTAATAATGATCAAAATAATTTTGATTTGTAAGGAATAGAAAAAATTATCTCATTTTAAATAATAAAATGATGCCAAATTTGAGCACAACTCCTTCTGAAAAATGAAATTTCAAAAAAAGTTTTAACACAAATTTTTTATATCGCAAGAAAAACTTGAGTTATTTTTTTTCAAATTTCATCATTTAAAATTATCTAGTATAAAATGATGTAAAAATGTGTGCACCTCACTATTAAAAGTTTTTGATCATTTTTTTAATTAAATAATTATAAATGATAATTATTTTTTACACATACCTACTTTAAAAAAAAGTTTTATTATTGTGTGCTAAAATATTTTCATTAGCTTAAATAGTTCCAAGGATATAAAGTACACAAAATGTGAAATGAAAATCAAGATGCCTAAATTTTGGCCATTCTCTTAATTAAACAATTAGGCTCATATTCTTTAGATTGCGACTTAGAGTTATGTTTTGAGGATTAAAAATCCAAATCAAGTAATATGCTCATTTCAAGTTTTTGTGCTCGATTTTATAACTTAAAGTATCGTCTGCACAAACTGAGTAGTATATTTAAGGTTAGCTCATTGAACTTATAAAATTGCGTTGTAGAACAAGAGAATCTGAATATGAGATAAGAAATAATTAAGGCTTTCCAATTTTTGGTGCAATGAAGGATACAGAATATTTAAAGAAAATAATTTTATTTTAGGGTATTTTGAATGGGTCAGCTGGAATTAAATAATCACATATGCAAAAAAAAAAAAGACTCGCAGAAAGAAAAAAAAAATTTAATACCTTACACACTCCATCACATGACAAAGAAAGTATAGCACTCTGTTGACTGCGAACAAATGGCCAACTACTGTG
This sequence comes from Parasteatoda tepidariorum, assembly GCF_982258835.1. Lineage (NCBI taxonomy): Eukaryota > Metazoa > Arthropoda > Arachnida > Araneae > Theridiidae > Parasteatoda > Parasteatoda tepidariorum. Next base: position 4,981,713 of record NC_141766.1, read on the forward strand.
GACGAATGTAATATCTCGAATAACATTTGTATGTAGCTGAAAATAAAATAAAAAATATTTATTTTTCCCAGAGGAAAAAATGACCCCAGAAAAAATACATTTCTTCCACACAAGTGGAAGAAGCTAATATTAAAAAAGAAATATGAAATACAAATTTTTTTAAACGATGTATAAATGCATCCGAGTTTAATTGATAACATCAATTTCTAAGCTATTTAATAAAACATATTTAAGAAGACAAAGATAAAGGAGAAATAATTTTAACATAATTCTTAAGAAATTAAAACAACTGTTAATTTTTCCAGTTTCTAGTTAAGGAGTAATATAAATTCTAATTTCATAATTATTTAAAGAACTATAGAAATATAACAACATTTTATAAATAAAATTAAATTAACAAGTTATCGACAAATCATAATGACTACTAAATATCACATATTGAATTCAATTACAAATAGTATACAAATTTCATAATTTAATATTGTCAAGTATGAATACTCAAATCAACTCTTAAATAATATGATATTACAGGGTGGTCACTCAAATCAGATTTCAAATTTCCCTGATTTTTCCAGGTTTTCCAGGCAAAAATCTTAAAATTTCCAGGTCTGTTTTTTTTTCTTATAAAGTGTAGAATATGTACAAGAAAAGTGTCTATATTATAAAATATTTTATTCAAAATGTCATTTTTTAACATATCATCATGAAAAAATAATTTATTTTGACAATTTGACAAGATTTTTTTTATTTTTAAATGTTTTGGTACAACATTAATTTTTAAAAAGACATGTGGAGAAAATAATATGTTTAGCTTATAGAATATATTGTTTTTATAGAATTTTTTTTTTTTAATGTGTTACTTTAAATAGTTTTTGCTCTAAGTCTACCTACCAAAAGGCAAAAACATAATGACCAATAAAACCACGGATAAGTATTGTTTAATATATTTTCATTAAGCAAAGGAAAACCGTTCCAGATGATTATATATCAACAAATTTTTATAATTACAATGGCCCCCAAAAGTGTTCATTCACTTATAACTTTTATTGAAAAAGGAAATAAAAATTCATTAATTAAAATAAAAATTCATTAATTAAAATAAAAATTCATTAATTAAAATAAAAATTCATTAATTAAAATAAAATTTAATAAATTAAAATAAATTTGATTTGGTATTTGATAATAAGATGTATAATCTATTCTTAGCAAAACTGCAGAGAATATTTTAAAAACAAAGCAAAAGTTTATTTTTAAGATATCAATAAGCAAATAGTAACAAAAATTTTACCCCACGAAAGTCATCGTACGCTTAAATGATTTCTTATTTCAGAATTAAAATTGTCTATTGCTTAAATTTTTTTATTTGATTATTTTTCATTTAATTTCTTATTTATTTATTTAGAATTTAGTATCAAACTTATGAAAGCAAAATTATATTTCAATTTTTGCATGCTAACACCATAATATTTTCCTTTATCATTTAAAAACGGCTCGTGATCATAATAAAACAATAGACCAAATTTGAAAGTTTAAGATTTGTCATCATAAGAGGTAAATCAGTAATGAATATTGTTAATTTAGTTTATTGTGTCTTATTGCACTGTGCAATATGTGATAAAATGCTTAAAAAGACTTCATCTCAGCCATTAAAATTATAAAATTTGTGGAAAAGTTCATAAATTCACAATTGAGTATTGGAAAAGTTTCTGTAAAATTTAATAAAAAATATTCTGCTTGAATTTCACCCAACAAAAAAAAACTAGTCATATTTATTTAAAAAAAAACTTAAAGCTATTGTAGATGCAAAAAGAAACTACTAAATATTACTAATTAGAAAAATAAGAATATTTACTAATAAGCAGAGATTTCTTTGAAAGTGTATGATGACTTTTGTGTGATAAAGTTTTTGTTACTTTTTGAAGATTTATTTTTTAAAAATAAACTTTAGCTTTGTTTTCAAGATATTCCCCACAGCTTTGATAAGAATATAGTATACTGTTTATTATTAAATATCCATTCTGAAATATTCATTTTAATTAATGGATAGTCTTATTTCATTGAAAGTCATAAGTGCACCAACACTTTTCTGAGTTACTGTATTTACATTTCAATATAAAACTGTACTGTGTACTGTATTTTATCTTAACAGTGCTTTTAATAAAATTCATTGATCATATTTTCTTTAAACCAATATCTCAAGTCAAATTTTTAAATAATGCTGCTTTGAATTAGCATTATTATTTTAAGGGACTCAGTATACAAAAATACATGCCACAAATGTAAAATTGTCTAATATTTTGTTGTATACTCTGAAAAAAAAAAGTAGAAAAATTTTATACTTTTTTGTATTTTTCTCTTATTCGAAATTAAAATATTTAAAAAATTCCAATCTAAATACATAGTTTTTTAGTTTAGTATAGTAAATTGTTTTAGTTTCAACAACTAGAATCTTGTACAGCACAGAACTAAAGCACTAAACTTCGTTTTCCTTCTATCTACTAAACACATCTGAAATTTTTTCTTTTATATTTTATGTTTATACATCATTTAATATGTTTCCTATGCATTCCTTAGTCTCAGTCAGTATTTTTAGGGTAAAAGGAGGAATACTTTTGGGAATATCTCTCTGGAATGCAAGCAACATTTATGAACGTTCAAAAGTGATAACTATACAATTAAAATTTTGAATCAAATATTTACCAACAAAACAGCAAAATTAAATAATTCTTAAGTTCTTAAAGTTCAGTTAGTTCTTAAAAAAACTTTTTTTAAAAATTAAAATATGTTATAAAAGGTTAAAATGAAATAGAAATAATTAGCATTAATGCAACAATTGTAACAATTTGTCGACAAACATTGCTGTTTGCGATTGTTAAAAAATGTGTGATTGGTTTAGTTTGCTGAGAAAAAATACGTTAAAGATTTCCTTGAATGGGAGTACAAAAGCTTTCAGAAGAAGAGTGCAATATAAAAATCTCTTATTATTAAATTATAAGCAACTAATTTTTGGAAAATTTTATGAAGTTAAAAATACAAAAACATTTTGAATCATTTTGTCAAAATAGAAAAAAATTACCACCAAACAGGGTTGGGTTTTTGACGTCAAAAAGTGGTTTTTGACATGACAAGGGTATAATACTGGTTTAAACCGTCAAAAACCCGTCAAAAATTTCAAAAACTAAAGTTTGCCAAAAAAATATATAAACTTCAAAACTACCAACAGTTGCCATGCATTATATTGAAATTTAATTATACTATAGGTAATAAGCAGGTTTTAAAATATTTTTTAATTAAAATTAAGGTAAAATAACAGATTTAAAATCTCAGAAATTTATATTCAAATGCATGGGCAGAAAAATTTTGCACAAAATTTTTTTAAATATTTATATTTTGAAAAAAATATTTATATTTTTTTTGATACTTAAGAAAAATAAAAGTTTATTACTATGCATTTTTGACATATAAGGAACATATAACTAATATTTATAAGGAACTTACAAGTTAAGTTGTATAAATACAAACTTGATACAAGTGTATGAAAAAATTTTTTAATGTTATACCGAATATCTTTATTGTCCAGATTGTTAATTTGAATTTAAAAGTAGTTATATTTGTGAATAATGATAAATATAATTCATATTGTTTATTATATTTATTTATAATTATTACACTTATCATTTTAAAACAATTTTTACCTCTTAATTTTTTTCCCCCACTTGTATTAAGAATACAAATAATGCATATCTTGAAAGCAAGAAGTAATTATTCAACAGCTGAATATTTAGATATTCAACAAAACTATGTATATAGTATTCAGCAAAATGAAATTCACAAGTATTTGGATAAACTAAATTTTCAGCATAGTAAATGAATAGGCTGAATATACTGTAAATCGACACTAACTACTCTGTGTATTTAATAGAAAACACTTAAATTTGTATTGTCTTATGTTAAAAAGATTATTAAGAAGATTTAAAAGAATATTAAAAAGATTTTTCTTTAAAAGATGTCTAATGTGCAAAACTGCTAATGTTTATCTTTAAAAATATCTAATCTTTAGTATAATCTATACTATACACAAAATTTGGTTATAAATAAATTTCTTAATAATATCACTGCAGATTTTCAATAACACATGAAAATGAATACATAATATTACAAAAGATGTGAGCTTTCAAAAGTACAAGATTTTGGTTACTATTCAAAATATAAGTGTTTCTTCAAAATTTTAAATTTATTTTTTCTAGAACATATTTAGATTGTTGTTGCTGTTCATTTACGTCGCACTAGAGCTACACAATGGGCTATTGGCGACGGTCTGGGAAACATCCCTGAGGATGATCCGAAGACATGCCATCACAATTTTGATCCTCTGCAGAGGGGATGGCACCCCCGCTTCGGTAGCCCGACGACCTGCACGCGAAGTCGAGCACCGAACATATTTAGAAACACTATCCTTTATAAAAAATATATAAATTTTATGTATTAATTAAATTTCACATATGAATATAGGTTTTTGACATTTTCGACATTTTTGACAGTGAGGTTTTTGACGTGACGGTTTAAACCATGGTTTAAACTGTCAAAAACTGTCACATGTCAAAAACCTGCCAACCCTGCCACCAAAGAGTCAGAACCTTGAGCCATAAATGGATTCAGCCCATGAACAGAATTTAAAAACAAAACAAATAGCAAATATCCACCTCCACCATGACCTTTGCCTTTCTTAAATTGCACAGTCCTACAGTCTCCATAGAGGTCAAAGGTTTCTACATTCATTTAGCAACCATGGGAGAACTTTATGTCGCAGTCTAGTTTAATAGTGTTATGATGGAGCAAATTTTGATGTAAGCAAAGTATCGCGAAGTTAAGATATTTCAACTGTTTGGCGATACATTACAGTCTAAAAAAACTGGGTAAAATGGATGAAATAATTTAAAGTAAGAGAATAAGTAAATAATTTAAATTAGCGAAATTAAAAAAATATCGAAGAAAAAATTTCCAGCTTTTCTTGAAAATTCCCTGATTTTCACAGGTTTTTATCCAAATTTCCCTGATTTTTCCAGGTTTTTTCCAGAGTAAAAAAATGCCAGATATTTCCAGTTTTTTCAGGTGGGTGACCACCCTGTATTAAGACTTAGAATATAAAACTATATTAAAGGAAATGGTTATTACAGTACGGAACCAGTTATCCGGAATTCAGAAAACCGGAAAACCAAAACACCGGGACGAAATTCAATAAATTTTCCCGCCATTTTCAAAATAATAAATTTTTTTTCCTCATAAGATTTTAGGATTTTTCTTTCTTTTTTGAAAGATGTTTACCTTACCATCATTTTGGAAATAATCGTTAGTGTATTACTTAATCTTTTTTTCTTCTTTTTAAGATTATTTCCAATTTTTTTTTTTCAGTTGGGTTTAACAATAAAAAAAAACGGCTTTTTGTAGCGATGCAGAAAACCGGAAAAATCAGTTATCCGGAATAGCGATGGTAACGATCGTTCCGGATAATCGATTCCCTACTGTATTATTATTTTTGGGAAAAAAGTAGACGTGAAACATTTTAAACATTCTTGTCATACGAGAAAATTTGTTTTAATTTAAACTATGCTTATAATACTAATTGCTGAACAATTGTATTGGTCATTTTTGGTTAGAATATGTTGGATCATGCGAATGAGGTTCAGGGGAAATTCAGGTAGCCCTGGGGAAATTTTTTGGTCCAATTAAAAAAATGACATAAATGACTTTTTTAATCGCATAAAAAAGGAGCCATTTACAAATTATAAATTATTACTTTTTCAATATATTTTGAATTAAATTATTTTTAACAAAAGTGCTAGTTCATTCAAGAATTGTATAAAATCTAATTTCTTTTCCTCGTCAAAGAAATTTTTTTAAAAGTATTTTGAGAAAGTTATTATAACAAAGTTATAATTTCAGGGGAAATCCCAAACTAAGAAAAAAACAAACTGTGTTCTGAGAATTCACTGCAATCCTGCTCCTGTTATCAAAAAATTTTGAAAAATTTAGGTGTGAGTTAGCAAGATTTGACTTTATTACATAGCTAACAAAAAATAACGAAAAAAAATCCATTAGGCTTCAGGAAATAGTATAAATATTATAACTATAGTGTTATTCACATCTGAAACACAGAAAATGTAAGGTATTAAAATCAACAATCTACAAAAACTACATTATTCTAATAACTGTATTTAAATTAGACTGCAATATTTTCCATTTATGACTTGAATATAAAATGTTATTATGTTTCTGACACTTTTCAATTCAAAATTTAGAATAGTAAATTTAAAAGCAAGAGTTCTGAATAAAAAGAAACTGAAAATGTTAGAATATTCATAAAAGAAAAACATGAATTGGTTTACTGTGAAGTAAAGTAACATTATTATTTAGCAGTAATACTTATTTAAATACTCAAGCAAGAAATAAATTGAGTAAAAAAATTGTTTTGATAGGGATATTTTTCAGACACTTTCCCATATTTAGAGATAACTAAGACTATGAGAATTTTTGATTAAGCCAGAAAGTCAGGAGAAACTGGCAAAATCTAGTAGGTAGATTTAGCAGTTATGTAACATCAATATTAATATAACATCAATATGATAAGTCAATATGATAAGGAAGTAACTCTTTGGTACAATTTTAAACTTCAGGATTTTGCAACAGTTTTATTCCATTTTTGAATTTTGCAATTAAAAGATTCTTTTTCACCTCGCTAAAACGATGATTTAATAAACAAGATTTAAAAGCAGAGAATGAAGTCCATATAAATGGAACCACACACTGAATTTAAGTAACATAAAAAGGGGAAAAGTTATGTCTTTAACAACGTAAATGATATTTGAAATGATAAGTTTAAGAATAAATATTTATTTTATTACTCTTTTAGATAAATTTATCTCTATAATATGTATTTTAGATAAGTTGGGATAATCTATCAAACTGATTTTTAATTTAATATTATGCTACAGGGATGAGAGTAGTCAGAAAGTAAAAAAGAGGAAATCCAAGAATATATATATATATATAAACAAAAATTTGACATAAAAAGTCTGATTTTTAAACTTGTAAACCATAAGATTATAAATCCCGATATGAGGCTTTTAAATCACGTAAATATGAAACTCTATATAGAATTTAAAAAATGCGAAAATACAAATCATGATGCATAATTTTTAGATCACGATACATAATTTTTGAATCGCGTGATATTACAACCGCAAAAACGAATCACGACATTGGATTTTAAGCTCGCATGAATACGAATTGCTACATTGGGTTTTAAAAGCTCGTAAATAAAAATCGCGATGTTGGTTTTTAAAATCTCGTAAATAAGAATCACAATGTACAATATTTAAATCGCCTGAATTAAAATCGCAAGGTTCAACTGTTAAATCGGGCAAATACGAAAATCGATGTTTGATAATAAAATTGCGATTTTAAAAATGCATAAATACAAAACACGATATTGAATAGCGTAAATAAGAATCGCAATGCGCAACTTTTAAATCTGGTAAATGCGAAAATCGATGATTGATATTAAAATTGCGTGAATAAAAATCGAGATATTTGCAGAGTCTGGACTTGGGATTTCTAAAAGGCTTGCTTGCATTGTTTTTGCTTAGACATAATAAATAAAAATTTACAAGATTAACTGAATGAGCAAATAAATATTTTCACCGCAAATCCACCTCTATTTTTTTTCTTCTCTTTTTTTGTTTGTTTTCACGCCCGAGCTATCCCGCCGACGGATAAAAAATACGGAAAATCTTATTTTCTGTGCGTGAAATCGGAGAAAATAGCTAATATAAGTAAAAATGTGGAAGGGTTAGCAGCTAGGACGTAGTTTGAATTTTCTGTTTATCTTTGAAAATCATAAATAAATATAACTATTTTACTTCAACGACTGAATTGTTTTAAAAAAGCAGGATATTTATAAAAAAAAAAAAACGAAACTTTTAGAGAGTCAGAGTTTCTGATAAAAAGGCTGAAATTCGAGAGACAAAAAAAATCTCACCCCTGTATAAAGGCCAACCAATTTTATCCCAAGGAAATGATTTTTAGAGAAATTTCAGAGGGAGGAATAAGGACTTCAATAATTTCGCTCCGTGGAAAATTAAATTCCTCACAAAATATTTTAGCTTGGGAAAAAAAAAAAATTTTCAGTGGAAATAAGCGGGAAAAAAAGGAAAAATCTGAAAAAAAGCGGAAATCTGCGGAAGTAGTAGTAGTAGTAGTTCATTCACGTCGCACTAGAGCTGCACAATGGGCTATTGGCGACGGTCTGAGAAACATCCCTGAGGATGGTCCAAAGACATGCCATCACAATTTTGATCCTCTGCAGAGGAGATGGCACCCCCGCTTCGGTAGCCCGACGACCTGCACGCGAAGTCGAGCACTTTACGGTAGAACAGTTTAACGAGGACCAATACCGCACACCCTCGGTCCCTACGCAGACTGATCCAAGAGGTCACCCACCCGCACACTGACCGCAGCCAGTGAGGCTTGACTTTGGTGATCTGCTGGGAACCGTGTCTTAACGATCAGTCCACTGCGGGACATCGGCGGAAGAATCTCATCCCTGATGCTATCAAGCCTGATTTCCATCCTTCAAGAATTATTCTTAGATGGCTTAACAGAGGGTACAAATTTTCTTCGTCAATAAATTTTCAGACCAGTACTAAGTTCAGTGCATGTATTTTGTTTTATGATTCATTTCCAGTTACAAGAAAAACATCTATTTTTTACAGGAGCATGGTATATAAATAATGAGAATTGGCTTCATAATATTTCGGTTGTGAGTCACTATTGCTTAAAGTGCTGATGAAAAAATACAAAATAGCATTAATAATATAAAAATTAATCTTATTAAGTAAAGCATAAACTGCAATAGTTTTTTGGAGTTTGAGATCTGTTAGAAAAATTACAAATAATTTTGCTTCATAAAACTTAAAAATAAATTTTTTTAAAAAAAGGAGAAACCTTTGGTACTTACATCATATACAAAATCTAATGGCAGAGGCATTCTTAGATCAAATAAAGTCAAACCCTGCAAAATATAAAGAATAATGAGACAAAAATTTTTACTACAAGGAAATGTCAACTTAGTTACTAACAGAAATATACCTTTCCATTTACACAACTGCAAACTGCCATATTAGGGCATATTGGATCAGCAGCTAATCCAGCACGATCTCTTCCATTAAAGGCACCTATTCAAAATTTCATTTTCACATTATTAGAGGGGAATTTAGAAATAACATACTGTTAAAATTGGAGACCAAGCGGGAGATTTTTAATTGGAGTTGGGATAGCACATATGACTAACAGAATCGAAGCAAATAGAATAATTTTTCGCAGCTGCAGTCCTAATGAATTTTCAGAGCATTAAAGCAATATCTAAATTTCATAAAAGTTATTAATAAAAATATACCTTTTCATTTACACAGCTACATTAGGACACATTGGATCGGCAGCTAAATTGCACGATTACTTCCTTTAAAGGCATCTATTCAAAACTTCAATTTGAGATTAGTCTGATTCAATTTTATATTCTTAAAGGTCTTTAAGTTACAACTAACAAAAAAGTGAGACATTTTTCATTGGGTTCCATTTACCAATATAATAAAATAGAATTAGTGACTGCATTCCTGATGGCCTTGTAGCAGCATTTGAATTTCATAAAAGTCATTAGTAATAATATACCTTTTCATCTACGGAATTTGCTACAATGAGACATATTAGAATAATAGCTAATTCAGCAAGATATCTCTCATTAAAGGCACTAATTCAAAATTTCATTCTCTAATTATATTATATATCAAGATGGGAATAAGAAAGAACCTTTTGTTACATCCAGAGGCAGAACAATAAGTTTTTTGAAGGAGTTGAAGTAGCACACATTACCAATAGAATAAAACTGATGAGAATAGATTTTGCAGCTACAGCTCTAATGGATTTATAGCTTTGCAGCAGTTTTTGAGTATCAAAGGCTTTTAAATTTTTTTTTTTGGAAAAGTATGACGTGTAATAAAGATAGTTCAAATGAATAAACGTAATGTGCAAAAATTTCATTTTTAATTTTATGGATAAATCAAATTTCGCATTTGGGTGACAATTCTCAACTTGGTAACCAGTTTGTAAGGAACTAATTCCCAGAGGGGCATTTTTCAAAGGGTTCTGGGTTGAAGGGGAGTGCATCAGTTAAAATATGTAACTGTTGTATTCTTGTCACCTGTTTCTCACCTGCATTTTTAATTCTTTACAGTATCATCCTAAAATATAAAAATTGATCGCCACAATATATAAAAAGGGGAAGAGTGATATTGAAATTTCAGAGAATAGAATTTTCAATTTTAAGAAGAAAGAAGAGGGAAAAAAGTCACCAGATAAGTTGTCCTATAATAAGTGTCCCCTAACCAAAATATAAGGTATTAAATCATAAACAATGCATCGTATCCCTGCGAAATTACAGTATTAAATGTAATAATGATTCACAATTTTTCAATTGTAAGAGTCATCTGAAATTTGAATAGAATAGGATGAATAGTTTTAAGGAAACAAAAATTTAAAACACAATCTTTTTGAATTATTATTGCTCAAAAACTAATGGACATATTTTGCTCAAATTTTAGGTTGTAATATTTTTAATTACTTTGTTCATGGTGCTGCTAAGATTTTTATGCTTTTAATTTCATAAATTTTTTGATCACAATTAAATAAAAACTAAATAATTAAAAAAAATTAATTACTGCAACACTTTTGAATGACCATTGTTGACTCTTTTACATTTCATCTTTGTATGACTGACTAGGATATGACTGTTTTGCAGTTGGACAAGTGCCCTGCACTATCTTCTTGCTCTACTCAAGTAGAAAAATATTGGAGAGTCTGTAGTTTAATTAAAATAATTAATAATTTAAATAAAATTTTATATTTGAGACGAAAATTCCTTTCATTTGCTTATACAGAATAAGATTTGGTGAAAAGTAAAAATAGCATTATGAGGCTTAAAGTTTTGACCACTTTCTTATCTAAGCTATTGAGAACACATTCTCTAGATTGCAGTTGCCCCATCCCATAACCTACAGGCCTGAAATACAAATCTGTTGAGGAAAAGGCCTCTTTAATCAGAGAGAGTGTACTATTACCATTCTTATAATTAAAATTATCATCTGCATTAAGAAATTGCATCTTGGTTTATGGAAATCTAATTATTAGGTCAAAAATGATTTATGACATAACATTTTCTTTTGCACGCTAAACATTTTAGCATTGTGAGAAAGTAAATTATTTATAGTATATTTCCTTAACTTTTAAATTTTTCCCATTTAAGCAGTTTACTTTTGTTACGTAATCAAGACCAACAGAACCAGTCTTGCATTTTATTTTATTTCAGCTCATCTCATTCAATTATTTTTTTTATGTGTCGAATTTTGTTCGTATACTTTTGGCATGTAACTCTGTTTCGCTAATCAAAAATTAACCCTACATCTTTTCAAATTAAAAGTAAGGCAATAATTGGTAGTATGTAAGGTCACACACCTGCCTGATCTAGCAAAATTATATTTTAACTACTACCCTTTCAAGACCTTGGACTAGTTGGTACCTTTTAAAAGTTAGAGCTCACCTCACCCATTTCTCTTTCTAAAATTCAATTTAATCTAAGTTAATTTAGAGTTGATTTCTTAACCCTGCAGGCACAAATAAATGATTTGTTTTAATAAATTAAATAGTGCTATGCTTTCTTATTAAGGTTAGATTTTGGTTATTTATTTCGCATAATTGTCTTGCATTTGAGATTATATTCTTGGATAAAGTTAGTCATTATAAGTTAGTAATTCATATTGAAATTAAGATTTTGAATGCCTGGCATTAACTAGAGGATTTATATAAATTACTGATTTCTGGCATGTTTCTGCCGATAATGAAATCAGATGCTGAATGATTGTGAAATTTATAATTTTGAAATGTTATTTTTTGCCTGAAAGAATTATTGGCATTAATTTTGTAATTAAATATTAGAATTACTGAATTTTGTATTTTTTGTCTGATTGAATATTGGGCGTGAAGTCATGTATGTCACAATGTTTAAAAAAGTGACGTGGTGGCTCAAGGGATAGAGTGATCACCTTCAAATGAGGTGAACTGGGTTCGAATCTCAGCGATGGCTGGTTGATACGAATTCTGCACCCGGATCGTACCGACCACAAGGCTGATGTAAAATATCCTCAGTGGTAGAAGGATCATGGGTTAGAGTCCTCTTGCTGTATGGCTACCCGTGGGAGATTTCCGTGGTTTTCTTCTCATGTAAAGCAAATGTGGGCTAGTTCCGTTAAAAAGTCCTCCACAAAGGCAACATTTCTCCCAATACTTGATCCAAGAGTTCCTTTATCCTCCGGATTGGGCTCAAAATTACAAGACTATGGAGTTGAACACTAGCAGTTGCAAAACCAAAAAGTTATTTGCAAACCCAAAATTGGATCGATTGTTCAACAACGGTTATAAAATAAAATAAAAATGTTTTAATAAAAGAATTTGTTTTTAGTAAATGATGGGGATCAATGATGATGGACATAATAAGAAATATTCTAGAATATAATCAATATACTCATTCAATAAATTATTAGTATTTTGAGAATACATTTTCTAAGTTTAATTATTAGTTTTGATTATATATTCATTCATGGGTGTTGCAGAATATTGAATTTCTGGATTTACAATTATTTGGTTATTAGATTTTGTCAGTTTTATTTTCTTATTTTATTACAGCAAACTTTAATTTTACTTAGAAATTAATTTTTAATGTTGATTTTTTAATAAACCAAATTGCCTGATTTCTGTTCAAAATTTATTCAATGATCCTATTTAAATACTTAAATTTACAGTTATTTAAAAATCACTCTTATTATTTTATTTTATGCTTGCTTACTATGTTTTTCCATTTTAACCTAATCATATGTAAATTTGAAATAGCCATTTAACTTTTCTCTTTTTGTCTTAAATTTAATAGTCTTTCTTTTTGTTATCTGTTAATTGGGATAAACGTAATAAATATGAAGAACAGACAATCTTGTCTTTTTTAATTTATAATGTGAAGTTATTTTATTTCTACATGCAGTATTTTTTTGATATATGGATTTAAATGGTACGTAGCAATATTGTTTTTATACATTCTCTCATCATCTATTTAGTTAATCGTGAAATTTTACAAAATATTTTAATTTCAGAGGAGTCATTATTTTTATATATTTAAACCAGTTATCAATTGAGCACAAAAGTGCGATAGATCGACTGATTTATTTTTGTCACAAACTTTATATCCACTGTACCTACATCTTACGCAAGTTTACGTTTGATCACGAGTAATTAACCTATTCCATTATAGTTTAAATTTATTTATTTGTACAAATGACTCCCCTGAACACTTAATACAATCAACCTTTATTTTTAAACTACATTCTGTTTGCTTTTGCACCACAACCATCCCAAACTGTACAAATCTGAACATTTTATATTTCTTTAACAACTTTTACAAGCATAATATGCATCTTGAAGTTGATAGACAATCTAATTGTTCAACTTGTTAAATTTTGCAATGAGTATGCTCTAGTAGTAACCAATTTGTGAAAAGCATGGAGAACGCTTAGCAAACCCTCTAGGTGAACACTTAATAAACTCTTATGAGGAACACTTTGGGTTCTCATAAGAGTTTGTGAAGTGTGTTTGTTTTGAATGTCTGTTTGTAAAAGTTCCATTTTGCTAAATAATAAAATAAAATAAAAAAGAATGCGGGTTATTTTACAGTGTTTTCACACAAATTAAGAAGCTGAATGCTTATAATACAATTTTTGAAAACTCCACTTGACCAAACTACCTAACTATTCTAATTTATTTTATTATTACAATATGGAACAAAATTTAATGGCTAATATTGAAGAAAAATCAACTAACTAAATAAAAATAACATTTCAAATTATTTTTAATTAGAAAATCAAAAACATTTTGCTTTCTACATTATTTTTTTTTATAATAACTCACAGTTATCATAGGACATCACTTGTTCCCCTCTTTCAACATCAATTACAGCTAATCTTCGAGCAGTTGTTGAAGCCAGAATCTAAGCAAAGAAGATTTTTAAGGTAAAAAAATTTAAAAAAAATGTTTTTAAGAAAATTTTACAGATAAATGTTTATTTTATCAAAATTGTAATTTATTAGTATATTTATGTGATTTAGAGATGGTTCAAGAGAACTTTGACTGATAATTTGAATAAAATTTCTCACCATAACTACTTTTAAAAAGCATTCTAAAACACAACAATCTATAAAGTTTAATAGCTCCCTTTGGTAGCTGTGACATTACTGTGACATTTTGGTCCTTTCTCTCAGACATGCCACTTTGCAATTCCTCTTTGAGTTACCTCATACAGTGAATTGAATAAAACATTCGTATTTAGAGTTTAAATAGTAAGATGTTAAAATCATCTACAGAATCACTTTTTCCACAAACAGTATCCCGACTCTTTAAAATTCATTCTTGCTCATGCTTAAAGACCTTTTTTAACTTGAAGAATTATAAAAACACCATTTAAAAAGCCCTCTAAACAAAGATGAGACAAAGAGACTCTCTGCAAATAAGCTAAAATGCTGTAAATGTTCATTTTAAAAAAGTAATAAAAAAGAGTGTACAAAAGGAAGGTTATTACAAACTCGTTTTTCTTTCTTCTTTTCTTGGAATCTTATACAGTAAAAAAAAATTCTGTTACATTTATCAAAGTAGCAAAAATGATATCGAATTTCTTTGTTTTTTTCCCCATAAATTTTTCATTTTTTACTAAGCTGTCATACTGTTATAAGTTTACTTTCAATTTAATCCCTGCAAGGTTAGAAATTTTTTTCCCTTTATTTATTATAGAAACCAGGTTTTTTTTTATTTATTTAAAACAAAAGGCAATAATATTTTAAATAATAAATTTAAAGAAAAACAAATTGACCATTAAAAAAAATCTCATAAAAAGTTTTCAATCATTAGTTAATACTTTTAGTATACAATTAAAAAATTTCATAAATATCATACCTCAATCTCATTCCAAAAATATGCTAACATGATAAAAAGAATAACTGAAAATTTTCAATATACTTATTTGACTTCTTTAATTCTAAATGTTTATTCATTTTTATGTTTATTAGTAGTTAATGTTAATTAGTGTAAAATTTAAAAACTAAATTCTGTTAATCGATTTAAAAAAGATGTGATAGACAAAAGTTAACAATATTTCACTAAAATACCTTTGCGCCATCACTAGTGAAACGTACAGCATTTACATTTCGAGCCAGTCCTAGAGTAGATATCTGGAAAAAAATTATAAGGTCAAAATAATACTTAATATTAATGAATTTTTTGAATTGTGAACCAAACCTAAACAAAATTTGAGTAAGATACAAAGGTTTAGTTTTTTATTGCATAACACACCTGTTATTTTTCTTATTGTACAATGAAGAAACAAACTTTGGAAAGAAAATTATTGTAAAACTTAACTCCGCTTCAGATTTGAAGTAATTTCAAGACGTTCAATCTTTTTTTTTGTGCCATATACAAAAAGAAAAAAAGAACACTCCGACTCTAATGATCATATTTTAACATACTGAAACTCAGTATTAATGATCAGAAAGTCGAACCCTAATTAATAGTGTAGATGATATATTAAGTTACGAAATCAGATGTGAAAAACTTACTTTCTCCAATTTAAACATACCTTTTTTTTTTCCTTTTTAAAAGAGTAATTTGGATTCCTGATCCTAAAAATATTGAGGGTTATAGTATTCTAGGAAATCTGGTCCTAATAGTTAGGTCAGGAAAGCGATTGAAACTTTGGACACTTTTCAGTTATTACTTTTTTTTCTTCGTATTTTGCCATACTTTTTAAGTTAACTGAAAATTTTTTGTTTACTATTTTAAAATTATTTTATCCACAGCAGATTTCATGCAAAAGTAATTTTAAATAATTATTGATTAATATTTAGTGTTCTTTTTTTTGTGCATTTCTCAATGCAATATGTAAATAGGAACATTGTCAACCATTCTGCTATGGCGGACAAAGTAAACTTTTTGATTAAGAACCTAAAAGTTCTTTCTGATAGACCAGACCTTACATTTTATGTCATGTAGAAAGTAACACCTTCAGTTGTGTTTTGCATTATGCTGCTTAGAATTATTATACTGCATTGCTCTACCACTGTTTTAAGCCAGATGCAGGGCTGTATCATATTTAAGATAAAAGTTGACATTTTTGCAAGTCTTTTCTTAAAACTAATTACTATTTTTGAATTTCTTCAGGAGTTTAATTAGATCTTTAGAACTGTCTGCCATTTCTTAATCCATTATCTTATTAATGTAGAACTTAGTCCAAACTGAATCAGCATTAGACTGCAGTTTAGTCAAGTAGATTCTGAGTTACCTTCACAATCCAGATAGACTAGTGCCATATTGTTTAGTCTCATACTGAACTCAGACTTCTCTGTTAAGCTGTTTTTCAAGGACCTCTACAGAGGTTCTACAACAAGATGTGCTATGCATTTCTGTTGATAAAATATATTTATCATAAGCCATTGTCTTTCAGATCTGGTTAACTTAGATGTTTTCAAGTTACAAACAACATGTGCAGTAACATTTAGTAATTCAATCTGTGCAGTAAGGGGCCTTTACACTCTTACTATGCTCAATTACTTATAAATTTCTCCTTCTCAGAAACTTTAAGTAATTTCATCAAACAGTTTTATAGCCAAGATGTCAAGTTTATAAAAATAAAGACAGAAATCTTATGCGTGAATTTCTGATGAATAAAATTTAATCATGTTTGCTGCTTTTAAATTTGCATAAGAAAATATACTTATGGAAATTTTTTGATTATGTTATCCTAACCTGTCAGCCTACAATAGCTTCTTTAGTGAATATTGTCAAGATTTAGATTTGGAAAATACCAAAAAATAAACAAGATTAAGAAGTCTCTAAAAATAAAGATTTTTTTAACTCTATAAATAACAGGTGTAATACTATATTAAAAATAACATTATAGCAAATAATCCTTGTTATATATAGAAATTGCATGAAATAAATTTTTTTTCTTAAGGTGATAAAAATTTAAGTACAAATTATTAAATTTCTTTACATTTATGCATCAGGAAAATGAGTGAAAATGGACATACACTTTATTGCTTTAGTTATTCTCTGACACCTGCAGCGCATTTGTTTGCATTTTGTTAGCAATTATCAAAACTATAAGTGTATAGCTTATTTCTGACTCTCATTACATATTACTAATAATGTTTTCATATTAGAACTTTACTAACTTACCTGGTAACACATAAGTAGCTCCATCCTTTGTGCTGAGTACAAATTAACTTTTCCATCATAAGCTCCAGAACAGAACAAATATCGATCCTAAAGTTTTAAAAAAATGGAATAAAAAGCACATTTCTTAATTCATTAATTCTCTCACAAATAATATACTTTCATTTGTAATGGGTAAAAACAGTTTCAGGAGTGATTGTGAGCCTCAGTCAAAATTTCGGAAAATTTCTTGAGTTAAAAAAAACAAAAAAACAGTTTAAATTGAAAAAAATTTAAACAAGGTTTTTTTCCTATATTTCTCAGTTTACTTAAAATATATTTAAAATTTTACACATACCTATACCATTTACACATAGCTAGGATGACCTGGAGAAGTAATTAAAATTTACAAATATGTCTTTCTTTCTTGAGTTTATGATTATAACAACTATTTACTGATAAAAAATGAATATTAATCCTGAATATAAGCTTATAAAGTATCTCTCTGGCTCTCCCTTACAAACAAATAAAATAAACTGTGTTTTTAAGTTCCACCTTTGAAAATTTGGTTTCCGGAAACTTCCAGATCACTGTTAGCGAAAATTCCGGAAATCCGGATTTTTTCCGGAGCACAATCACCCCTGCAGTTTTAAATTGTAGGTCAGAGAAAATTATTAGATGTTTTCTAACAAGGGGTCACTTAACATTTTATTTAATTTTTTGCTTTGTCATAAAATAGCAAATATATGGAAGAACAGCTTCATGATAAGTCAATCATTTCACCATTTCAACCTGGCAGCATTGTGAAAGGCACACAGACTTGATCACAGTTGTTTTAAAATAGTTAATTATTTTAAGGTTTTAAGAAGTTTAATTTAAATTCAAAAATGATTTTTAATAGAAAGAGGTAATTATATAATTATTAATTAGGAATATTTAGTAAATTAGAGCTGATGACCAGAAAAATTAACGGTAGTACTACTGAACACAAAAACGAATGGTAGCACTATGAAACATACTTGGTAGTAAAAATTTAGTTTCAAGTCATCTATAAAATATTTTATCCATGCATGCTTCGTTGCAATAAAAATGTAAATCAATACTTAGACTGAAAATGCACTAAAATGTTTCTAAATGTGTTTGCTGAATTATGTATAAAAATAAGGTTCCCATTGTTTTTAAAATAAAAACTACCTACAAAATTTTTATTTTATTTTCATTTTTTATCAAAATAACTGGCTTGGTTTTTTAGCACATGCTTTTATTTACTAGGAATTTAATCTTCAATGGTATCTAAATTAGTTATAGCATTAGAATAATTAATGTGTTATAAGAAAATATTTATGTTTTGTTTGCAACTGTTTCCATTTCACTCAGATAAAATGCTAAGCCCACAAAGATAAATAATAAAAATATATTACATTTATTCATTTGTTAAAAAAAACTTAGAGAGTAATACACAGATCATATTTTTCTGTATTTATCTTTGACTTTTATTCATTACGCTTTTAATAACTTGAAATAAATACTTGATAATTATTAATTACCCCACCCTAATATTTGATGCCACGATACCACACCAATACTAATTTACTTAATACATTAGGTTTTTTTTATTACAGATAAACTTATTTTCCTATATTTACTATAATTATATTTACTGGTTCTTAACAAATAATTTTTTTTTCTCTTTGCAAAATATCTGTATGCAACTTTATATATAACTGTAACTTATTATGCAACTTATATGCAATATCTGTATGCAACAATATTTGTTGGCAACTTTATTCACTTTTTTGAAAAAAAAAAAATCTTAAAAAGATTTTCAGATTATAGTACAGAATGAACTATTTTGATTGATTTTCTACGCCTTGATGGTCTGAACAGCTTAGTTTAAGATAGTAAGACCACACATAATTTTGAAACTACAAAATAAGAAAAATTAGTTAAGTAAATGATAAATAGTTAAGTATTAAACTATTTAATAATTTAACCATTAAGATATTTAGCTATTTATAAATTTTAACAATAATTGTAAAATAATATTAAAAGGGGTCTATAAATCCTGGATGCACAAACACCTAAAAGATTTAAGCAAGCAAGCAATAGAATAATAAAATCAGCTATTTTTTTTATTTTAACAAGTTAATACTATCAGGCTGTTGGCAACAAAAGATTGGTTTTGGCTTCTAGAAACTTTTAATTCTTGTACACCTCTGTTAATAACAAGTTATGCACAAACAGAAAATTATAAGTCTAATAAATGGAAATTAGGTGCCTGGGTGATTTCACAGTATTGTGCATGCTGCGGACATGACATTTACAAAGTTTGATTACTCATAATTAAATATAAAATTGAGCTAAGTAACTGGTTTTTGTATCATAAAATTCAGGAGACATGTCATCTTTTAACCCAATGCATATTTAAAAATAAAAATGAATTTAAACAGCTTTTAAATAAAAATTTGAAGCGTTGCGGACATAACGTAGAAAAATATGGTTTTTAGAATGTTTTTCAACATTCACAAAAATCTCTGAGTTTTATGAAATAAATTACAACTTTTTTTAGGTAAGATTTCAATGTATATTTATATAAAAGAAATCAAGAATTCTGAAGAAATAAAATTAATTTAATTAAAAATTACCAAATTAAAAACAATACGCATGTTGCAGACATGATGTTGCAGACACGACAGAAAGTTTCTCATTATAAATAATCTTCTTAGATATGGTCATATATCATTGGAATATTATATATTTCTTTTGGTAAATAAAATATTGAGTAAATCAGGATTGTTAAATCATTTTTCTTTTAATATTTAAAATTTTGAACTTAAAATTTTATTATAAAATTAATTATTCAAAATTACTTTTATTTTAAATTTTAGGCAAAAGATGTGTAAACAATCACATTACAATTTATTTATTATATTATTTATCTTTAAGGCAAGTTCTGAATTGTATGAAAAAACCGTGCAGAATGATCAGGTGAAGGATCGCATGGCAAAGGACATAAGTATGAGTCGATTGAAATTGTTTCAAATTGCGGTTTTTCCAAATACTTAAACTTGTTTATAGCTACGGGTTTGAAGTGGTGTTTAAGTGTAATATTTGTCTTGCTTGAAGAAATTATTTCGCCAGGCCACCAATAGTTATCGAACAATACGCTATCCACTGGTCTTCTTCGAAAACTGTAACTGGTGTTAAAGCTTGTTGCTGTGAAGCTACAGCAATATTTCAGCTAGGTGCATGATTTGGGGACTAGAGAAAGGAGAATTTAAAGAAAATTCAACTGAATTAAGTATTATAGGTGAGATGAAAAGCAGTAATCTCGTATTTGAGATTAATTTGCAGAGACTATAACGTTCTTTCAACATTGATGCCTCATGATCGACAGTCTTTGCTTACATGCATAATTTCTACATTCCCATCTGAAATTTTACAAGCCACTTCAAAAAACGATTTTGCATCAACGACAACTTCTCTACCTTGCAATACAGCTCTCCAAACTACATCTTTGATGGTGCCACATATTCCATCACCGACACCATTCCCATGTGCTGTTTTGAAAAATGACCAGTCAGCATCAATGTTGAAATTTTCTTTGTGACAAGTCAAATTTGCGAACATAAATCGATTTTTGAATTGACTGGTAGCTCTATCAGACCAGTAAAGTACTTTTTTAGTTGTACTTTTTTTTTTGTTCCATTAGATGAGATAAAAATTTTTTATTAAAAACTTGCACGCTATCTTTATTGTGTGAATGGTCATCAGAGATAATGGCATAGGACTGATGGTTTAAAGAATTATTTCTACCATCCTTGAAATGTGCAACACAAGAGTACACTGTGACGTGGTCTGATGACCAGTGTGCACTCATGATTTCCCGATCGTCTTTTACTGTATAGTTCTCAGCAAAGTCAATATGCATTATGATTTCATTGTCAGAAAGATTTTCTTTTGAATGACGAAATTCAAAATGTTGTTTGTAAACATTATAGATGTGTCTTGCAAATGATTGTAGCTGATATCCTATTTCTTCTTTTGTGCTACCTAAATCAGTAACGATTTCTTTATTAACTGTGAAACCTTGTTCATTTTGTTGCCATTGATAAAACTTGACGATGCTGTTTAAATTTTTTTTCTGGTACTTTTTTATCTAAATATTTTTTGACACTGCAATCTTGACAGGACCTGTCTATGCAGTCGATATGTTCATCAACAAAATTACACACACTTTCTTTTGCAATTGTTTTCGAATTTTTCGGAAGATCAGGACAGAGAGCTCCGATTCCCGTAAGAATCATAGAAATGTTTTCGTGGTATATATGTTACGGGCAATGTAATTATTTAGGTCAGTATTCATAATGCTTAGTTATTATGAATAATGACCATTAAAATTAGGCAATTTGATAAACTTGAATTACTTTACGATAATTTCTCACATTGCCCGGTCATTATAAATACCGCTATTATTTCTTTGAGCATTTTGATTAATTGACAGTAATGGGACAACCACGTGAGAGTGGTGTGATTCTGGCGGGCCAATGTTCACCGGTAAATGTTGACAATCAAATGAGTCGCTTTGGTGAATGTCCGAAATATTTATTACATCCAATTTGATACTAATTTATTCGTGGATATAATTACATTTATTCGATATTTTAATACTTACTGACGATAGATTAGAACAAACATCAGTGTTTGGAGTATCGGGCAAATATATACCGGACAATGGCACTTGACTTTAAAAAAATATCAGCGTAGGGTATACCGGGCAGTGGCACTTGACTTTAAAAACATCAGTGTAGGGTATACCGGGCAAATGTATACCAGGCAGTGGCACTTGACCTTAAAAAAACATCAGTGTAGGGTATACCGGGCAGTGGCACTGAACCTTAAAAAAACATCAGTGTAGGGTATACCGGGCAAATGTATACCGGGCAGTGGCACTTGACCTTAAAAAAACACCAGTGAAGGATATATCGGGCAAATGTATTCCTAACATAATTTAGAACAAATAGAAATGCTGCCATAAATTCAAATGTTTAAATTTAAAAAATATACATTTTTTTAATAAATGTAGAATTTAGACATGTTTTAAACAAAGTAATTTGTCAGTGTAATTGGTCATTAAGAAAATAAATGGCAACAGAGCAAATTTTATAAGTTTTACAGTTTGTGACAAGAATTTCAAGCTTAAATGCTAAATAAAAGTAAGCAAAATTGTATTTTGCAACTTGTCATGTCTGCAACGTTGCGGACATGACATGACCAATTTGAAAAGTCTTCAGAAAATATTAAATAAAAAAAATTATAATTTTTTAAAGCTCATAATACTGCAACACTGCAAATAGTTGAAAGAAATCCAATTTTTAAGAAAATAAATCTTTTAACTACTTTGTTTTAATAAAACTTTTTAAAAAAATCATTAAAAAGCAAAATTGTTCTACTATAAGCACCCTATATTTAAATACCTAAATTAAAAATAATGTTTTTACAGTCATTAATTATGCAAATCCAATATATCTCTTAAAATATCATGTTTAATTACAAATATTAAATGTTGCAACTGAATTTTTTTTTCCCTCTCTGTCATGTCCACAACTTTTTGACCCAATTTTTTCACATTTTATGCAATTTAAAGAATTTGCATCATTATTTACAAAAAACTAATTTAATATTCATAAAATACATATAATGACCTTTAATTTGATATGCGGTTTATTAAATTTATTGGAGAAAAAAAAATTAAGCATGCCAGGCTACAAATAGTGCGGAATCACCCGCCTCCAAGTATTACTGAAGCTATTACTCGCTCAATTACAATTGTTTCAATAACAAATAGAATTTTTAAAAATAATACAGTTAAATGCATTAAGAAAAACATACTCTTGGACTAAATGCGACTCCTCGAACACTTCCTTGATGGAATTTCAAGTATTTTGGAGTGCCCTCTTTCTGCATTTTCTAAGATTTTCAACTAAAATACAAATGTAGGAGACCTAAAAAAAAAAAAATCTTACAAAATAGGCATATGTTTTTTTTTTTTTCCTATTTAGAAAATATAAGAAAAGCAAAATAATTCAATGAAAGAAAACTACCACAGAAGAAAAAAGCAAATTAGATTCTTTTGAATTGCTAGATCCATGTCAGTGACTACAGAGTTGAACAATGAAAAAAAAAAACATTTACATATGTCAGGGTTCATTCTAAGTGGGGTAAATAGGGCAGGGTGCCCTGACATATGAAGGGGGAATGGCTATTCGCGCCAATTTTTTGGTAAAACAACGTGGTTTTCTGATAGTTTTTTCAGCAGAAGTAAAGCTCGTTTCGGCTGTAATTAATAGTTTTTTCCGACCAATTCCTTATGATTTTTTCAAATTCTGATACTTTAATACATTATTATAGACATGCGTATTTTGAACTTAAGCTATCACTTTTTTAATGTGTTCTATTAGTGACGATTCCATCGTACTTTCACTCTGCTTGATAATTTCTTTTGGAAGCTATTAATCATTTTTTCAACTTTTTTCACATAGTGTTTAATATTCGATAATCTTAAGACCATATTATTACATCTTTCGAATCAGGGTTATCTCTATTTGATACTTTCGATTTGTGACGATTCGATCGTAATTTCACTGCATTTGATTATTGTTTTTTCGGAAATTATTTATAATTTTTTCAACTCCAATATGTTTAATATGACGTTATCACGATGTTCGAATGTAAGTTATCATTATTTGATGCTCTTGATTCGCGACAATTCCATCATAATTTCACGTTGTTTGATGATAATATTTTCGAAAGATGTCAATTTTAAGGCTTTTTTACAAGCAATTTCAAATTTGATATTTTTAATACGATGTTACTAAGTGCGAATTTCAAATTCACGTTATCACTGTTTGATACGCTCCTATCATGACGATTCTATTGCAATGCCATTATTGATAGGTTTTCCAAAGTTTTTTTTATCATTTTATCGACCCCTTTCAAATTCCAATATTTTTATTGCAATGCTACTACAACGTTCGATTCGTGACAATTCTTTAACACTAGATAATGTAATAGCACAAACTTCCCAGAAAACTTAATAGTTGTTTCACCTGTTGTTATTTATCATTTTATCCACCTTTTGAATGTGGTTTTTATTTTCCCCCGATATTTTTATAAGATTTAATACAACAGTTTAAATTTCAAATTAAAGTTATCTCTTCTAAGGTGTTCTTTAAAAAGTGATTCACAATAAAGTGATTCTATTGCAATGCCATTATTTATAGGTTTCCTGAAGTTTTTTATTATTTTATCAACCCCTTTCAAATTCCAATATTTTTATTGCGATGCTATTACAATGTTCGATTCGTGAGGATTCTTTAATTCTAGATAATGTAATAGCACAAACTTTCCGGAAAACTTAATAGTTGTTTCACCTGTTATTTATCATTTTATCCACCTTTTGCATGTGGTTTTTATATTTTCCCGATATTTTTATAAGATTTAATACAACAGTTTAAATTTCAAATTTGAGTTATCTCTTTTAAGGTGTTCTTTAACAAGTGATTCACTTTTTAAGGATTACGAGGATTCCATCATAATTGGCATCATTTCCAACAATTTCCACTCGTTTTTTCTTATTCTGATAATTTTAATATGATGTTATAAGGGCAAGCGAGTTTTTCAATTTGAGGTGTCACTTTTTAACATTCTCAACTTGAATCAATTCTACCGTAAATCCACATTGTCTATGAATCCTTTTTCGGCATCTGTTTGTCATTTCTTGACTATTTCCATGTTGTTTTTTTCCGATTTAATTAATACGATGACACGGCTAACAAATATCATATTTTAGCAGTCACTTTTTCATAAACTTGATTCGCGCCGATTTCATCATAAATCCACATTAATTTTAGATCGCTTTTTCAGTAGTTATTACAACTACTTACCGTTCTTTATTCATTTTGACAACTTTTTTAAAATCCCGATATGTTTAATAAGTTATTATTACGACACACATTTTCAAAATTCGAGATTTAAGCTCATTTTAAAATAAATTTATAGAATGTGAAAATTTAACTGAGGAATTACTTTTAATATAAATTTTATCTTCAAAAAAGATAAGATTTATTTCAATAAAAAATTAAACTTGGTATATTTTGGCAGTCTTAAAAGTTATGCAAATATTTGTGAGCAGTGCCCTTTTCAGCTTCTAGCGCCTTGCACTTTTTAAGCTCTAGAATTAACACTGTATGCAAGTATGTATAAATAAATAAATAAATAAATAAATAAATAAATATATATATATATAGCACACTAAAGACAGAAAGGAAAGGAGAAAAATGAAAATAAAATTATTTACTGTTGTACATAAGCTGCAAATATATAGAACTCACAAAATAAGTTAAAAATATAGAGAAAACATGGTAAAATAAAGATTAATGAAAAAACAAGAAAAAATTATTAAAATTAATTATTATTAAAAGTATAAAAAAATTTTTCTTTATATTTTTTAATTAATATATTCTATTTTTGTTTAAATTCTCTTTTTAAGGGGGGGGGGCTTCTCACACTATTATATTGATATACAGTAGGGAACCGATTATCCGGAACGATCGGGACCATCGCTATTCCGGATAACTGATTTTTCCGGTTTTCTGAATCGCTACATAAAGCCGTTTTTTTATTGTTAAACCCAACTAAAAAAAAATAAATATTGGAAATAATCTTGAAAAGAAGAAAAAACGATGAAGTAATACACTAATAATTATTTCCAAAATTATGGTAAGGTAAACATCTTTAAAAAAAGAAAGAAAAATCCTATGAGGAAAAAAAAATTTTTTTTTTAAATAATGGTGGGAAAATGTATCGAATTTTGTTCCGGTTTTTCAGTTTTCCGGTTTTCTGATTTCCAGATAATGGGTACTGTACAGTATTTTGCTTTGGCTATATTAATACAATATCAGAAAGAACTTCATTTTGCTGATATAATCGTGTGAGCTGATGATGAGAGAGTACATCTTTTCCTCTTTTTGTTTTCCGGCTTTTTAATATTTTTAAATATATCTATACAAATCAGCCAGAAAAACTAACAGAGCAACAGGTGTGTCAGGTTTTGTACAAATCAAATTTTCACACAAAAAAGTTGAACAAAATAAATACGAAAATACATATCAGGAATAAAATTAGTGGGTTTATAAATTTTCTATATCAGGTATGAAAAAGTAAAAGCTACTTCGAAATAATTTCTACTATTTTCATTTTGAATATCAAGAGGGAGTAGATTTTAACATTATAACTTAATATTTATTTGATTAAAACAACATTACGATTATTTATTCAAAACTGTTTTCTGATTTTTCTCAATTCATGTAAGTAACAATTGATTAAATAACAATTTTTATCATTTGTCTAAACTAATCCTGAATTACAAAAATACACTGATCAAAACAAAGAGAACATTTTTTTGCAATAAAAAAAACTAATAAAGCAAATAAAACCGAATCTAACCAAAATATCATCCCATATGTACTGTATATATACTATACTAATATACACAACCTGTACCCTTAATAAGGAAACTGATCACTTGTCCAGCACAGTAGCTGATTGACAGCCTGTCAGCCAGAGAAAAGCATACTTAAAGGGTGCATGATCGCCTCTCTCTTCATTTTATGCTATTTACCAGGGTCTTAATCAATATCAGTTGCAACTGCACCCACTATTGCAGCAAGGCCCCCTTGAGTTCATCCATGGTCCTTGGAGCTAAACTTTGATCAGCCACTGAGTGTCTAAGGATGTCCCATACATGTTCGATGGGAATTACTCCTATCACTGAATATCCTCTGAGAGGAGTTATTTGTCCACCAATTGAATTCGGTCCATATGCTCCATGGTGAGTCTCACGTAGGAAGCCATCCTAGTACTTGCATTGAAAGCATGAAGGTCGGCATGCCAGTCTGCCACCATGACTGTCCAGACCATTAGACTACTTCAACCATAGTGGTTCTTTTTGAGAATGTTAGAGGGCTGATATCAACTTTAAGTCATTCGAGTTGCTGACCAGACTGAATCACGACTCATCACTGAAGAGATCCTGCCCCAAATTCTTTGCATAGGGCAAGTGTTCTCTGCACCATGCTAGATGTTCCTTTCTGTGGTTCACAGTCAAAGGGATGCAGGCATTTAATCCTGCACATTTAATCTCGGGGGTGACCGTTATCCGTGAAATGGGTGTTTCTGTTGCATTATACAGGTTGCGAGACAGTTGTGTTTCTGTCATGAATCTATTCCTTTTGATTAGAAGTCTCAAACAACAAGCTTGAACTGGTGTTGTTGCCCTTTTGTGGTTTTGACCAAGTCGGCAACCACAGTTCATGTCTCTGTGAACTGTTTTCACAGGCTAGACACCATATTTCATAAAACCAGTATTGAGTTTTCATGTGACATATCAAATCTGATCCGAAATCTGACAAAACTGTTTTCTTGTCTGTTTGTAAAAAATTTTTTTTTCTCATTGGGGACATTTTATTAGATATTAAATCAAGCTCAATACTTGCATTATATTTTACTTTAGTTATGATTTATATTATATACATGTATCATACCTACATAAAATATATATTATATATGAAGTATTATAGCCAAAATTATTGAAACTATTAATTGATATTTCTAAAAACACGGAACTCCTATAATACTTAAAGATCAATATTATTTGCTATATTATAGTTATTCAGTTTATATTACTGGTAATAACTATAAGTTGCTAATTACTATCAATCTAAATATTGATTTTAATTCTTTTATGCCACAATTTATACTTCATTTTATACTTTTACAACACAATTTATACTTAGCGATCTGGATATAATTTTTAACTATAAGTCCTGATATATTAAGGTTGTAAAGAATAAGCGGAAATGCATTTTAGAACTGAAAATAATAGAAGAGTGTGTCGATTGTATATTTCAAAAAAGGAATTTGTTATATTTGAGGAGCTGATTGGGTTAATATAGTATGAAAGTAATAGAATAGGGTAAATATAGTATAATTAGGCATTTAGTATGAAATGCTTTCACTTTAATTCTAATATAACTAATCCATATTAGTTCTGAGTAAGCTTGAATAATTCTTATTTTAAGCTAGATAAATCAAAGCAATATTACCCTCTACACAGGTACAGTCAGTAGAGAAATCACTTTCGTATTTTTACTCTGATATCAGGGGTCTGTCTAGGTTTTTCTTAAAAGTACCTATTTTGTGAAAATTTTGACATAATTTGTGAAAAATTAAAAATTATATTAAAAAGTCAACACTAAAACATGGTAAATATATAGATTTATCGTTTCTTAAGGGAGACAAAAATAAAATTTTAAGAAAAAGTATTTTGTGAAAATACCGTTTTTCCTAAAATTGAATTTGTGAAGGTACCGCTAAACGGTATTAAATTCGGCCTGGATAGACCCCTGGATAAGCACCTATAAAAATATCACTTCATCCACTTGTATCTACTATCACTTTCAATTGAAGATACTACACACATATAACAGCTTTAAAACATTAAAAGATAATTTTTTAATAATTTAAAAAAAATTGGAATGTTTATAAGAGATATACTTAATTTTTTTCTCTTTTCCTAGATGGTTGTACATCTTATAGAACCACTTCTCTACAAAGGCATAAAAATTTCCATGAACATATAAAAGCTGTAGAAGCAAAAAATTGCTGAAAAGACATGAAAGCAGCTACGACAAGTGTTGAGAAAAAAAAAATTAGTTCTTTAAAATAAGTTGTTTCAAGTCAGCTCTATTTTTAGCTATTAATGAATAACCAAACCACCTCATTGATAATTTACAGCAATTTTTAAAAGTTGAAGGCTGTGAAAACTATGCTGGAAGCCCTAGTGTAAACTATGAACATGGAAATATTGTTAATGAACTTCACTATTCTATAACAGAAGTAATTGAAAAGCGTATGCTGGCAGATGCAGAGGATGGGAAAGTGTGTGAATAATGCTATAAATTTACTTAGAGACTCTGAATAATTCAGCATCTGTTGAAAAGTCTTTTAGCACTCAAAACCGAATTAAGACAAAATATCATAACAGATTGACTGAGAAGCATTTGAGCAACTTAATGAGAATAGCTGATGAAAAAGTAGAGATAGAACATTTTCCATATAATGATGCAGAAAAAATATTCAATTCTTTTAAAAATATTATAATTAAAGAAATAATTTTTTTTTCGAGTCTGTTGTTTCTTTTTTTAATTTTTAGAAATCTCACTAAACTTTTTGAAATCTTACCCTGTTTTTGAGAAAGGGTGAGAAATTTTCTTCCATTTTTTTTCTGTAATGAAAACACTGTTAATGCAAGGAAAGCTTATCACCTCCATCCTAGATTCAAGAATTTTTTCCTTAGAAGGCCAACCTAAGGCGTTAAAAGCATACAAAGATTTTAACACATCTGTTGACATAGATTGCAAACTTTTTGTGATGCACATCTTTGCATATTTATTTAATCTACCTTTTAAAATCTAAAACTATTGTTGGCCCTTTTTAATATTAGTCAACTGAATACTCAGAACTCTAGGAAAAATATGGTGGCTTGATTTGAAACGTAAAATTTTATCAGCCAAAACTGGAGCATGGGAAAATTTACAGTTTCAACTCCAGGGAAATCACAGCCTGGGAAGGTTCTGAGTCCATGGTTAAAATACATATATATTGCTCATTTATGCTTTTTATTCAACATAGCCTTCTTTTATTCAACATTTCTTGAACATAGCCTTTTAACCACTAAATAATACAATTTGGCCAGTAACATAACAATGTTTCTATATTTATTTAGCAAAAGAACTTAATAATGATCTTCCTTTTACAGAACTAGTGACTGGTGATTGGCAAACTATGTCAAACAAAGGTGATATTTTATTATCAATACTTGTGTATGCCTTCAACCCTTGCAAGGGGTCAAAGGGTTTTTAAAACTGGCTTCAATTAAAAAAAAAAATGCTGGAATTGCGTGGGGGGTGGCTGCAAGTTAAGCCTTTCGAGTTGGTCCCCTTCTGCAATTTTCTTCTTCTTCTTTTTACTTTTTCAAGGGCCACTGCCTGGAAGTCGCCAAAACTTGGCCATTATGTATTTTGGCATTGTCATACATGATCACATCACAAGATAATAATTATTAAATCTTAAAGAGACAAAATGTAGGGCCTTTATGTTCTCAGTTAAAATTAAAACATTCACGAGTTTCATAGCATTTATTTCAAAGATTTTTAGAAAACAAAAAACAAAACTTACTGTGTTTTCTGAAGCAATCGTTCAAAATGATGACATACGAAAAACGAAACTATCATTTCATCGAAAAGCTTGGATGGTCTTAGTTTAAATCAAAAAATAGAAACTAACTTTTTTTTTTCCTTCTAGAAACCGCAATCATTTCATTAAGAATATCGATAAATTTGACAAAAACTGTCAAAAATTATGATTATCAATTTGCAACAGATGCTCCTCAACTTAATATGAAATTTGACACTAATAGATTTGAACATTAAAAGGTATTGCATTACAATAAAACACTAATATGCATTTGATATAGTTAAAAGAGAGAAACCCCATATTGCTGCTGGCTTTTTAAATGAGTTTAAAAAAATATGAGTGCCTTTCCTTGTTTTATTTATTTACAATTTTCATGTCATTGTTTCTCTAAACACGTACGATCACATCGCTGTCCGCTTCTATAGATGGCGCAAGAAGTTGTAAACATAAATACTGTTTTCTTCTTCTTCAGACAAAGTTTCCGGAAGTTGTTTTTAATAAATTTTGAGGCTTTACTGATAACACCAAACTTTTTTCACTATTCCAACGTTCAAATAACGCCCTCTATGACAATACTTGTTTCCATGTTAAAAAACCTTTCCCCCTTTCTGTTGTGAGGAAATGATTAGTATGTAGCAGAGTTGGCCAAAAATGTAATCGATTACATTTTTTGATTACAGTAATCAATTACTTGTAATCATTATTAAAATTTTCAAAAATTTTGATTACAGCTGTAATCATGATTACATAGTCGATTACAGTAATCAATTACTTGTAATCTTGATTACAGCTGTAATCAAAATTTTGATTACAACTGTAATCATGATTCCAAGTAATTGTGATTACAAGTAATCACAACAAAAACGATTACTGGTAATTATGATTACAAGTAATCAAAATATATGATTACATGTAATCTAAATACACGATTACGTATTCTTATATACGTATTCTTATATTACGTATTCTTATATATTCTTATATTATACACGATTACGTATTCTTAAAAATGATTCTATTTTACTGTAGATAGTGTATTTATAATGATACATTTTGCACGTATTTGCATGTACTGCATTTTGTACATATTTGTATACGAATAAATGAATGTAAATGAAATGTATGTACATATGAATATATCTAGTGCATATGTACAGACAGTTTAGTTTCACACACATGTACATACACTTATAGTGTATGTATAAAATATATGTACGTATGTATATAGCTAATAATTACGTATGTTTGTGCAAACAATGTAGACATGTACATTTATACACAATGAATATATGCATTTTATGCAAATATTTTTTTATGTAAAATGTATATCTATATTCATGTACGAATGTATATACAAGTGCTTGTTGTTTGTACAAACATACATAAATTGTCTGTACAATGTATCTCCCATGCATGCATGTACAATTTATTTATAAACAGTGTAATACATGTATACATGTACAATACAGGTATATATGTAGTATGTATGTATACATGTGCATGATATGCATGTCCAATGTATGGATGTACATATACGCAATATGTTCATGTTCAATGTATGTATCCAAATATGCACAGTACATTTGTGCACAATTGTACGTATAATGGGCGTATTTATATTTTACATATATTCATACATGCATTCGACATGCATAATGTATGTACACGAACACATTTGAGATGCATATATTGTATAGATGTATATACATATAGTGTACAGATGTATATTCAAATAATGCACATGTGATGAAATGAACATATAATGCTCATATAATGTACATATGTGTGTACATATACAGTATATATGTGCATAAATATATTGGACATAATTTTTTTGTACAAATTTTACATGTGTGCATGCATGCTATTCCAATCTGTGCGTATGGTGCAATGTATATATGTCCACTGAATGTATCCACACACGTCCAATGCACGTATGTTCCATGTATGCATATCCATATGTACTATATATGCATGTACAATGCATGATTGTATGTACATGCGTACATACATTACACGTATACATATGTACATTATATTTATGTCTAAATATGTGTACAATGCAATAAATAAAATGCATGTAAGTTAACTAATAATGACACAAGCAAGTTAAATGACAAAAATCAAACGATATTTAAATTAAGTTTTCAGCTTTAATTGTTCTACATCATTTTAAAATTCTTTGAATAAAAAATTATTTTCAGATATTTTCATGAAATGTTTGGCAATACAGATTTATTTTTTTTATTACATAATGCATGGTTCATAGAAATTTTTTCAAGGGCAAGAAAAACGGTAAATTTTATGCGTGGAATTAATATTTAGAAATTTAAAATAAGATTATCGTTTGGGTTCTAAAAAATATGAGGTCAAGTTTTATATGCCTTAGAATAAATTTTAAAACAAACTTTAATAACTTTACTTATATAAATTTGTAAGCATATACGTATTGCATTAAGTATATTACAATATAATTATGCATATTGTACGTACAAACAACATTTTTGCATACATTGTATATATAGGAATCACAAATTGTACGTTCATGCGTGCGTACATTCTATGTACATAAAAATATGTAAACTCATACATACTTACATGATGAATTTGCATATAGTATACAATCGTAATAAATTGTAATCGTGCAGTTTGATTACAAGTAATCACAATTGCATGTAATCAGGATTACATGTAATCATATATTTTGATTACTTGTAATCATAATTACCCGTAATCGTTTTTGTTGTGATTACATGTAATCGAAATTACTTGGAATCATGATTACAGTTGTAATCCAAATTTTGATTACAGCTGTAATCAAGATTACAAGTAATTGATTACTGTAATCAATATTGTAATCAATATTGTAATCAATATTGTAATCATGATTACAGCTGTAATCAAGATTTTTTTTAAAGTTTTAATCACGATTACAAGTAATTGATTACTGTAATCGACTATGTAATCATGATTACAGCTGTAATCAAACTTTGTAATCATGATTACAAGTAATTGATTACTGTAATTGAAAAATGTAATCGATTACATTTTCGCTCTACTCTGATGCAAATCTTGATTACAAGTAATTGATTACATAGCTGTAATTATCTGTAATCTATTACAGTTGTAATCGATTACTGTTATCGACGGCAAACTCTGGTATGTAGTGTATCTACCACTAAAATACAATTCCAATTCACAAATATATAAGACATGTTAACTCGATTCTAGGTTGGGGTATCTTTTCATAAATGAAGGTTAGCATTGTCTATAACTTTTCTCTCCACATTGGTGACCTTCGGACGTGATATGAACATGCCTACCTTGATAAAAACTCCCACTTAGATATGAACACGCCTATCTTGACAGTAACGCCCACTTCGATCTGAACCCGTCTGCTTTGATGGATAGTCCACATTGAACAGCTGACTCGCTACTTGTGACTGCGACATTATCCACCTCCTCGCGCTGCTGCTACTCAGCCTGGATCACACACAACTGCTAATGGCAACACAGGAGCAACCACGACCGCGAACGTAATACAACTCTCATGATCAGCAAAAGTACGGTGATCTTAATACAGCTCTCCCGGCTTCTCACAAAGCAGCAATAAATCAACTAGCGGTATCCATGTTCATCGAATTCTATCACAGCTATAATTCTTGTGGGAGAATATTGTGTAGTGTATCTACCATTACGAAAATACAATTCCCATTCACTAGTATATAAGACATGTTAACTCGATTCTATCGTCACTGCCCTACCCCAGCTACAGTTCCCGCCACCCCAGCGGACCCAGCACCGGCAGAGTGTGTGGAGAATGCCGTCCCGGTAGAGCCCACCACTACTACTACCCCAACTCTGGACAAATCTCCAAAGAAAAAGCTAAAAACCCTCATCCGAGGCCTGAATAGTGATACAGATATTTTGGAATTAGAGAAAAATCTCAAAGAATTTGGACTTTCCACGGAAAAGATTGTGCAGCTCAAGAGAAGAAGTGGGCGGGAGCTTAGGCCCCTCCCACTATTCCTCATCATCCAATGGGATACCAGCAGCAGCCATAACATCTACAACATCAACTCTATCCTAGAGAGACCAGTTAAAATTGAACGTTTCAGAGGCGGACGATTTCAAGTCCAATGCTTTAAATGTCAGAAATTTGGGCACACACAGCGAAGTTGTACAGCCACGGTTCCCGCCTGCATGAAATGTGCCAAAGATCACTACACGTACGAAGCCCTACACCGAGCCTGCTTCATGTGTTAACTGCAATGGTGAGCACCCAGCCTGTTTCTCGGGCTGCGGTGCAAGACCCAGGAAGTTTCTCAAAGAAAGGATAACAAAGAAGGCCACAGACCCTGCTACCATATTTCTTAGACTCTTTCAAGAAATGAAAGAACTGCTGAAAGATGAAGAGCTAGTAAAGCTCCTCCGCTCCCTCCTCCCAGAGTCACAGAATTAGTGCTACAGGACGTCCTCCACATGACTCCCACAGCTATAGGCTGTGATGAACTTTCAAAATTATTTATCCTTGAAATTTAGATTTTCAAGTTAAGACTACTCTAGATTCGATGAATCGGTAAGTGGCGCTTCGCGCCAAAGGCCGAGGTTACTACTATTTCCAGCATTCCAGCATTCTATCGCCATTCAAACTCCAGACACGGTCGAAGAAGGATGTCCCCTCTTGAACCGGCTATCATGAACGACGACGGGAGTACTGGCAAAAGACAGTCCGAGTGTTGCGGGGGCCAGACCCCCGAACGGTCGGGCATCTCGGGCGCCTTTAGCTACCAAACATCTCGAGCTTACCCATTCACCCCAGCTCTTATCAGAGCTCGTTATTGACCGGGATATGGGAAGCGCGGCTCAGCCTGGGCCACGGGATGCGGGACTGTCCGGCTCTCTTTCGACGCGGACGGGGACGGCTACCCCAGAACCGCACGGATCGTCTGAGAGCTTGGCAGGACCCAACGCGGTTAGGTTACAGGCAGATAAAATAAAAAACATAGATGAGGTTACCTCAAACGTGGAACTATTTCGGATCAGAGAAGATATGCCATGCCAAAGATCAAGGACGATAACATCCAAAAAATCATCGAAGCCCAATATGGAATCATCAGAAAGTTATTTGACCAATTCAGCATGAAAATAAATGAAATAGAACTGTTAAAAGCTGAAATTGGTAGATGGCAAAGAAATTCAGAGTCGAGTGGTGGCCGTAAAAAGCCTGAGAACCAAAATGATAACAATTTAGATAAATACAAACTAAAATTAAATAAAATCTCAACACCCAGAAGAGAGAAAGAGGTTGTTTATTTGTATCTCGACCCGCCCTATTAAAGGGCATACGAGAGTAGATACATAAAACACCAGAAATTATATCAACAACAAGTATAAAAAGAATAAAACACAAGCGACAAATAGTTAAAAACATGACTCTAAATCCAGCCAACACATGGAAGATCATAAAAATCATAATTAAAAGAGCAAAAACAATAGATACATAAAAGTGAATAAAACACCCATATCGTGCGTGTTAAAAGCAATGCATAAAAGTAAAAGATTACATAAAGAACAAAATGGAATAAAATTTACAGTTAAAACATGACCCAAAACCAAGTCAAATATGGATAAAACCGATCATATAAAAGGAATAAGTAAAAGTAAAATATTACATTAAGAACAAATTGGAAAAAAAACTAGCAGTTAAAAACATGACTCAAAACCAAGTCATACATGGATAAAACCGATCAAATTAACAATAAAAGTACATAAAAAAGTGTAGTAAAAGCTTGAGCCACCCAATTTGGAGTGCGGGGTTCCGAATCCTTAAGTGTCATCACCCAAAATATCTTCAAGTGTCTTTTTTATAATACATTTAATAATACCCCTGCAGGTCGAATTGTTGTTGTTGTTATTGTTAATTTACGTCGCACTGGAGCTGCACAATGGGCTATTGGCGACGGTCTGGGAAACATCCCGGAGGATGATCCGAAGACATGCCATCACAACTTTGATCTTCTGCAGAGGGGATGGCACCCCCGCTTCGGTAGCCCGACGACCTGCATGCGAAAGGTCGAATTAGCAAAACATTGAATTTGATTAAAATTTTTAAAATGTTCTCCACGGAGCGTTCGGAAGTGTGGACAGTATAAAATTAAATGATCAATGCTTTGTATTTCTCCACAATAATTGCAATCAAGGGCTCTATTAAAAATTTATTTTGATACTCACCGAACACTCCATGGCCCGTAAGAAATTGATTAAAATAAAAATTCGCCTGCAGTCTACTAATATTAGGATCCTTAATAAACTTATACGTTTGTCTGCCTTTTTCGGAATCCCGTCACTCCTGTTTCCAAGGCATGAAATTATAGCCTTTGACCAATGTTTTGACTTGGGCGGTTGAGCTCGGGACCTCAATGTCAGCATTGCCGAGGCTGATGGCGTTTTTAGCAACTCGATCCGCCTCCTCGTTGCCTTCAATACCAATGTGGGCTTTTACCCATCCGAGAAGAATATTCTTTTTCCAGATTTGTTTGGTGTTTTATACCAATTCGGAATCGGGTTTAGGATTTTTTAAAGCTTGCAACGAGGAGAGCGAATCAGAGTAAATAGTTGCATTGGGATATTGGTTACTTGCAAGCCATTGTAAAGCAGTGTTAATCGCCATCATCTCGGCCCTGTAAACACTGCAGTTATTGCTCAGTCTGATGGAGGTTGCCATCTCTCCTGACTATTATTTCCATTCCTGTTCTATGTTCAGAGGTATTATTCATAGCATCGGCAACCTCCATCCGCGAGCCGTCCGTAAAAATCTCAATCCCCTTGTTAGTTGGAGTCAATCTACCAAAGGGGACGGATGTATAAAGAGAAGGGTGAATATTAATAACTGGTTTCTCGAGTATCATTGTTCTTAGAATTTCTTGAATTTTACGGTCGTATTCCTCAATTCTGTAATTCCATCTTAGCCTCTTATTACAAGTATCCTCAATAATTCTTAAATGAATGGGTTTCACCCCCGCCAGTATCTGGAGGGTCTCAGTGCTAGTTGTTGAATAGGCCCTTGTAATCACTATTAATAATGTTCCTTGAATGGCATTAATTTTATCGTTAATTCTAGTCGTTGTTACGGTACCAGACACTGGTGGCATAAGGTATGTTTCTCTCCGTAGCCCTCTGGTAGATAATCTTTAAAATTTTTGGTTTCAGGACACAAGTTGCCCTGGCCATCCTCTTAATCAAACTACTAAATTTACCAACTCTTTCCTTAACGTGATTCAAGTGAGCTATCCCAGCCAATCCTGGGTCAAAAAGAATTTCTAGATATTTAAGAACTTGCACCTGTTTAATAGATTGTGTATGCTGATAACTCATCTTAATATTTGGTAACCTCCTTATTGTCTTCTTGGTTTTCGGAAAGGTTATACATTGTGTTTTGTTATCACTAAATTTAAGATTATTATTATTTGCCCAGGATGACAGTTCTGAGAGGCAGAAGGTGGCCAATTGATCAAAGTGATAAAGAATTGGATCTTTCAATAACAACAATATATCGTCCGCAAAAGCAATAATGCGGCAATCTTTAACTTTCGCATCATTAAACTGACTAAAATTGATGTCATAAAAAGTTAAAAATTGAATTAACGTAAATCAACCAAAGCACCGTTCCAAGTGACGAGACCTGAGGGACTCCGATATTAATATTTCGTTTGAAGATATCATTGCCCTCTTCATCTCTATAGATAACCTCTCTATCCCTTAAAACAGCGGTTCTGCACCTATGGGTCGCGACCCAAAATTGGGTCGCGCTGAGTCGAACCAAAAAAGTTAGTAATACACCAAATAATAAGTAATACCAACACCTCCTAGAAGAAGTCATTGTGGCTTACTCAGCCTAATTTTGACTTTTTTTTGGGTCGCGACATGAACATATTTCTCAAATTTGGGTCGCGGCTTAAAAAGGTTAAGAACCACTGCCTTAAAAAATCAAATATTACTCTAACTAGATTATCGGGCAATTCCAATTTGTTAAGCTCATTTTTTAAAGTTTTCCAATTTGCGTTATTAAAAGCGTTGTCAACGTCCAGAGCCACCCCGATGCTATGTTTCTCTTTCTTTGCATCCTCCACAAAAGATACGGCCTCATAGATGGCATCGTCAGTTCCTCTTCCAGTCAGGAATCCAAATTGGCTTGGATCAGGAAGCTTTCTGCTTTCCAAATGATAAGACAGTCTCTTTGTTAAAATCTTATCCATAATTTTCTCCCAGTCTCGAGCAGGGAGATTGGTCTATACGAAGCCGGTAAACTTTTATCCCTATCTGGTTTTGGGATCAAGGCGACTCTGGCACATTTCCAAGATGCTGGGAAAATATTCAATAGGAGACAAATATTAAAAATGGCTAATAATCAAGCCCTATTTATGATAAAAATTTACCGAAAAATCTCATGAGGTAGTCCGTTAGGACCCTGCGCTTTGTTGCATTTAAAGTCATTAACAATCGCCTCTAGTTCATAATCAGCTAACGGCGGGTCATCAAAACCGCTCAATAAAGGATTCCCAGGGTCATAGTTGGTGTTAGGGAAGTGGTACGACATGACGACTTGCATCGTTTCCTCAAAACTTGAAGTCGGATTACTTATCTCATTTATAACCGGTTTGTGACTCTCCGCCCTCAGAACTTCCTTCTTTGCGATTCTGTACGGGGCAGAAAATGCCCCGTTTTCATTTACTTTGTCCAGGAAGAGTTTTAGGTTAGTTGTTTTGGCCTTTCTAATGCTTTTTTTATAGATGGACAGCTGCTTTTTGAATTCAATGCTAAATTTCGCACGCTCTTGGTCATCCACTGTCCGTTGGTATCGTCTTCGTAGTGCTCTTGTCGACGCATTTGGCCCAGAGCCGGATGCCACCATGAGAAATGCCGACACCTTCCCGCAACTGATTTTAGTTTACTTGCGTTACATGCATTCACATCATCCTCTGCTATTCTCACAATACTGTTTTCCACTTGTTCTGGTGTCTCAATGAGACTGAGGTCGTGCATTTCTATGATATCTCGTAGTTTCATCCTGAGGGCTGGTTAGTCGAGTCTTTCGAATTTAATGTTATATTGTCTAGTTTTCTGAATGATTTCGCTCCTATCGATCCCCACAGTAATGAGTGAATGGTCGGAACAAGAAATGTTGTCATGGATCTCATATTGCGCCAGCTCCTTAATATTGATGATAAAAAGATCCACCCAACTCTGGCCCAGGATAGAGTTATATGTTGGCAGTCCATTAGGATCATTAACGACATCAAGATCATGTTGTGCGAAAAAGTCCAAAGGAATCTCTCCCCGTGCATTTGTAGTGGGACCCCAAGCTCTCGACTTCGTTAAAATCTTCAGCAACAATCACTTTTTTGTCAGAGTGTTTGGTCAAGAGTGTTCCCAGGGTCAAAAGATTCCCCGTAATTGCCTCGTTTGGAGAAAGGTATACTGATATGAATATGCTCTCCTCTCTATCCAAGTTAAAGGTGACTGCAACAATGTCACGTTCATTCATAACGTTAAACAGGCTATTTACCCCTTGCGCAATTAAAATTGCTGCTCTTGGTTTTACACTCTTATAATGGATTTTCCACTTAACAGGAAAGCCGACAATATTGTTCCTTCCATCAAAATAGGGCTCACTTAGGCTGGTTACTTGCTAATTCAGATCCATGATATCCTCATCAAGCTCCTGGTGAGCCACGATAGAGTGATGCAAGTTAATAGATAACAGAGAGAAAGAGATAACTATCCCACTTGGAAATAAATTTAGCATACTTGCTACTGAAGAAATTGAAATAGAAAGCAATGATAGTATGATCATAGAAGAAACAATTCCTAATAGAATGAAAGGAAAGAGAAAAGTTTCTCCCGAGAAAAATAACTCTAAAGAAGCAAACATATTAGCTACAATAGACGATAAAATCACTGTGGTTGAAAATAATGAGTCAGATTCTCAAAATAATGAAAGAGACAATAAAATAGAGGAATTAGAATTCGAAGCACCAAAAAGAGCTATTCGAAATCCTCCTATCATAATTAGAGACGAAAAATTCAATTATAAAGTATTTAAAGAAGCTATGGATAAAATAGACATCTCGGACTATGAATGTAAAAATTCTAATGATAATATGGTTAGTAAACCCAAATCAGTAAAAGCAGCTACTGCTATCAGAAAATATGTAGAGGCTAATAATACAGCCCCCTACACATATAGACTACCCGAAAGCAGACACCTAAGAGTGGTGCTGAAAAATATCCCCACTGAGTATTCCAACGAAGAAATTAGGGATAAACAAATAAGACAAAGATATACTGTTGAAAGAGTATCAAAAATGACTAGGAGATATAAAGGTGAAAACAACAGAACTAAAAATGGTCCTAGTTAGCCTAAGAAGAGAGGGAAACTTTGAAGAAATATACAGTCTCACCTATCTAGAAAACTTAATAATTAAAGTTGAAAATTATAAGATGAGACCTGGCCCGGCACAATGCCACCGTCGCCAAGGGTTTTACCACTCTGTTGCCCTATGTAAATTACCACCAAAATGTGTAAAATGTGCGGGTGATCACCTGACTTCACAATGCTCAAAGACGAAAGATCAAAGCCCTAAAGGCTGCAGTTGTGGTCTTGACCACCCGGAAAATTATCGCGGCTGTATAAAATTTCCCGCCGCAGCAAACCAAAAGCAAAGGGCAAACAAGCCACCAATAAGAACCTTCCAAAATAAAAGTTATGCAGATGCATTAAAAAATCAACAAAACTCAGATATGCGCAGAACCGTAAATGAAGTCACGAAAATTTTCAATAAGCTTAATGACATAATAAGTGTGCTCAACGGACTGAACGTTATACCACTACTAGGAAAAGCAGTGGAAATGATCGAAAGCGAGGAACTCAAAAAATACAATCATGATCTGTAAACCCTTCAAAATCATGCTGTCGAACGCAGCCAGCTTAAATACCAAGTGTTCTGAATTTACCAACTTTCTTTTTGAAAATGATATAGATATTGCTCTTATCACCGAAACGCATGCTAATGCATGTAATAAATTTACTGTTGCTAACTATAATACTTATAAAACAGATAGAATTTACAGTAAAGGAGGTGGCACTGCAATTTTTGCCAAAAAGAGTTTAAGCACCACCCTATATAGTAATCAGAAATGTGTTGGCTTTGAAGAGACTTCAATACTACTTCATAACAACAAAAAAGACTCTATAAAAATTATTGTCTTTTATAATAAGCCGCACCATATCATCACGAAGGAAATACTAAAAGATCTCTGCCCAGATAACTATAAATGTATTATTGGTGGCGATTTTAATTCGAAAACTACAACATGGGGTTGTAGAGTAAATAATAAAGCTGGCAAAACACTCTATAATCATATTATGAACTTAAATATAACAGTAGTGGCCCCATTGGAACCTACTTATTTTCCTCTCATCCTAAATAAACAGCCAGACTTACTAGACTATTTTATTGTAAATCACAGCATACCTATGGCATGCTACACGTTAACGGAGATCTCAAGTGATCACGTCCCTGTAGTCACACTTATCGGAGAGACAATACAGGATACTCCAAAAGGTTATAAATACAAAAAAAAGGTTTTTTAGTTTTCTAAAAATTATTTTGCTTAAAATTAAAAAAGAGAAAAATATTGTTATTGATAGTAATGTTGAAGTTTTGGATTTTATTAATAATAATGACATTTCCAGCATTAACACTTTTGATTTTGAAACTTTGTATACAAGTATACCACATGGAAAAATTATTGAGATTTGTGAAGGTATTTATGACAGGTATTTATTTGATGAAAAAATTGATAAGTTTAACTGGTTAGATTTATGCAAGTTTAATCTTTTTGAGAATGTTCTTTTTAATGGTTTAGATTTTTATAAGCAAATTATTGGAATTCCACAAGGTAATTCCTTTTCTGGGGCTTTTGCCAACATTTTTTTGCATTTTTTTGAGGCTAAATTTCTTGAACATAAAGAACTTAATGCTTTCCGATACATTGATGATTTGATTTTGTTTAATTGTGATGATTATAATTTTATTTATAGTATTTACCCTGGTGATTTGGTCCTGAAAAAAACTAATGAAAATTGTTTTAATATTGAATATTTAGATTTTAAAATTGATATTGTTAACAGTTTTATTAAAATTGGTGTGTTTGATAAAAGAAAAGCTTTTAATTTTAATGTTATTTTTTTCTGCAACTTTAAAACTAATTTGTGTAGTAAAATATTCAAAAATCTTGTTTTTTCACAATTAGTTAGGATCAAGAATATTTGCAATAAAGTTGAAAGTTTTCGGGAAGCTGTGGATAATTTTTTAAATAATTTGAGTAAAAATGATTTTCCTTTTAATTTTTGTAATGTTAATTTTTTAATTAAAAAAAATGATTGATGGTTTCTAAATTTTTATATAATTTTTTCTTTTAACAGGGCGCAATTCTAGTCTAAACTGAGCAGCCTCAGTTAAGCATTCTATTAATTTGTCTACGTATTTCTTTCTCCCGACCTTTTCCATTTCATTTTAAACTTCTTCTGCGCATTATAATAGGGGGCGTTGGTTTTTCAGTTTTTAGTGTTTTCTTTTCCTCTACTTGCTTTTGAAGTTGATGCTTGACCTGTGACTTAGTGAGTTTTTCTGATGATTTTGATTGATTTTCTTTTCTTAATTTGTTAATTATTTTGAATGTATCTTGTTTTTAATGGACCTCTATACAAAACCATCGGGGTACTGAGGGAGATTTT
This sequence comes from Parasteatoda tepidariorum, assembly GCF_982258835.1. Lineage (NCBI taxonomy): Eukaryota > Metazoa > Arthropoda > Arachnida > Araneae > Theridiidae > Parasteatoda > Parasteatoda tepidariorum. The sequence continues at coordinate 5,025,184 of NC_141766.1, forward strand.
TTAAGCATTTGCTTCTCCCTCAAATAGAAATGGTTTTGTTTTTAATGGCTACCGAGGTCGGTACCCCCTGAAGACGTCGGCTTCGGTGGTCATATTTTTATTTCTATTTCATTCGTTTCTTGTATCTATAAAAATTACTGTCTTTTATACTAAGCCGCACCATATCATCACGAAGGAAATACTAAAAGATCTCTGCCCAGATAACTATAAATGTATTACTGGTGGCGATTTTAATTCGAAAACTACAACATGGGGCTGTAGAGTAAATAATAAAGCTGGCAAAACACTCTATAATCATATTATGAACTTAAATATAACAGTAGTGGCCCCATTGGAACCTACTTATTTTCCTCTCATCCCAAATAAACAGCCAGACTTACTAGACTATTTTATTGTAAATCACAGCATACCTATGGCATGCTACACGTTAACGGAGATCTCAAGTGATCACGTCCCTGTAGTCACACTTTTTGGAGAGACAATACAGGATACTCCAAAAGTCACAAAGAAAACGAACTGGTACCCTTATACAAATATACTTACGACAAAGGATAACAACCCAGAACTGAGCTCAAATGAAGACATTAACGACGCCATAAATAAATTCACAAATGACCTACAGCTAGCCTTAAATGATGCTACAAAAACTAGCATAAACAAAGACAATTATATGAGGCTACCTCAAGAAATTAGAGAACTAATTGGATATAAAAATTATATCAGAAAGAAATGGCAGAAAAATAAAAATCCAAATGACAAAACTGAACTCAATAAACTGACTTAGGAAATTAAGAAAAAATGCCGAATTCATAGAGAGCAAAACTGGCAGGACAAAGTCGCCAGCCTATGCACAGAAGATCAAGCTATATGGCGAATGGGAAAAAGCCTAAAAACAACTAAAACTGTAAATAAACCTATATTACACAATTACACAAATGTAGATAAAGATGAAGAAAAATTGAACATTTTCGCAGACTCTATTGAATCACAAATCCAAATCAATAAAGAACCTTCGGATGTTGATGAAGATAGAATTACATTTAGTATCTACAACAACTTCTTTAATGATCACAGTAATTATGTTAACACTGTTGAAGAAATATATTAGACTGACATCATTAACATCATTAGAAAGTTATATAACAGACAAGCCCCCGGTGAGGATAATATCAACAATATAATGGCAAAATACCTCCCAGATAACAAACTGCAGGAATTAACCAGCATATATAATGCATGCATCAGAAACAAAATTTTCCCAGATAAATGGAAAAATGCAATAATTATCCTCTTCCCTAAGCTGGGCAAGGACTCGAGAATAGCCTAAAATCATAGGCCAAATAGCCTATTACCGACATTTGGCAAAATATTTGAAAGGCTCCTACTAAATAGACTACATAATTAATTTCATAAGTGATGGAATTCATAAGAAAGAAACTACAGCCCTGCTTATGTTAGACGTGGCGAAAGCCTTTGACAGCGTCTGGCATTCAGGGCTAATCACCAAGCTAATTAAAAATAAGCTTCCAGACTTAATTCACATTGTCAACTCTTATCTCAGCAATAGAATTTTTCAAGTTAAACCTAGCAATAAATTATCAGATAAAAGACAAATTAGAGCTGGAGTCCCACAAGGGAGTATACTCGCACCGGTACTCTACCTCATATATACTCATGATTTCCCGGTAGAAGAAGGAAATATAAATTATCTAATTGCATTCTACGCTGACGATACAGCACTAGCTACAAGATCAGTAAACCCAAATCATGCTGTAAAGAAGCTAAATGACTATATCCCAGCTATAGAGGACTGGTGCGCTTGTAATATAATCTCTATCAATACAGATAAATCTCAACTACTAGTGATCAGAAGGTAAAAGAAAAATAAACAAATCACAGATAATGTCATTCAATTCAACAATACTATTCCAAGAGTCACAAAAGCAGACTACCTTGGACTAACAATAAACATCAGGCTAACATGGAATAACCATATAGAGAAAGTCTGCAACAGAGCCACGGCAGCCTAATCAAGTCTAAGACCGATTTTGAACCACAACTCTAATTTGCCCTTAAACCTCAAAAGGCTCCTTTATATAACACACATAAGGCCTATCATTACATATGCAAGCTCTGCCTAGAATTGCATCACTTCTACCCAAATTAAAAGAATAAATGCAGTACAAAATAAAATCATTAGAAGATTGACTAGGGCTCCGCTCTACATCAAGAACGAAGCTCTGAGAAGAGATCTAAAATTAGACACAGTACATGAATTTATCTGCCAACTAAATGCAAGTTTCTTTGGAGACGCCCTAAACTCAAAACAGCAGATTTTAACAAGATACTGGATAAAGAGTTAATACCAGAGGCTGGTAATCATAACCCGATTATTAACTTCTTTCTATCAGATGGCATCCTTTCAAGCAAATTTAATAAGACAAACAGATAAATTAATGGCGTTGCAAATGGAATGGTGTCAACTGCAATGAGCATAAAATTGTATGTTTCATCGCAAGCCCGCGAATTTCGCTGTTTCTGAAATCAGAAATTTGAGATAGACAATTTGTAACATTGACCTCTAGGCATCATTAGTCCGAAGAGCTGCGATATAGATCGATTGGAAGAAAAAAGGCAGGTTAAAGTCAGATATAAGTAGCAGATGGCTAAATGGGAGTCCTTCTGTCTTTCATAGACTTAGGTAACAATTCTAACCACAGTTTCGGCAGGCAGAAAGTTCAGCCAATGGCAGCCAGATGCTACGCCCAACGATGGCCAATATTTATCGTTATGTGCACGAAGGATTAAAGCCGCAACATCGAATTAACTTTAATCTTCTCTTAATATAGCCATCACCGGGAGATTAGTGTCCTTGTCTACAGTACGCAGGAGACTTCACGAACGTGGTTTGTTGCGTGCCGTTCTCGTCATGCTATAAAAGGGAACATTTTAGGTCTGCACCGCAACATGTTCACTGGACAGCTGACCAATGTGGAGGGCTGTTCCCTTTTTAGATGAGTTCAGGTTCAGTCTCCAAAGCAATATTAAGCGTTGTATGATTTGAAGAGAATCTGGAACCAAGTATCATCCATCAAACATGTATGAAATAGATGCATTCCGAGGAGGCAGTGTTTATTTGTGGAGTGGTATTCCTTTGGAGTGGGGACACAGACCTGTATGTCTTTCCACGTGGAGCTGTTAATGCTCACGTGAATAGAGATGACATCATTGATGTTTATATGCGCCTTTATGCTATAAAAATAGGTGATGATTTCATGCTAGCTCCAGCTTGTGTTTCTGAATTACAAAAGTTTATTGGCGTGGTGAATTATTTTTCTAAATTCATTCCTAATATTAGACTATTTCAGAGCCTTTGCGTAGACTATTTCAGAAAAATGTTATTTGGGGATGGTCATCTGATCAAGAAAATGATTTTCCTCGTGTGAAAGAAGCATTGCAAAGTACTCCAAAGTTAGCATATTATGACGTAAATAAACCAGTAGTTCTGTCTGTGGAGGCAAGTTCTTACGCTACTGGACTTTTGAGGGGAGTCAATCAGTTGCTCATTCCATGGAAGCATTCATTCCTGCTTAACAAAGATACTCGCAAATCGAAAAAAAAGCTCTTACTATGTTAAAAGGCCGCAAAAAATTTTATGACTATATTTGCGATAAGCCAGTAATTATTGAGACGGATCACAAACAGTTAGAAGCAATTGCTAAACCGTTGCATTTCGCTCTAGCTTCTTTACAGCGTATGTTGTTTAAAAAAAAATCACGAACCATTTAAATTTTTTTGCAGTTTTTAATTATGTTAGAAAAAATTGACCTGAAAAGTTATTTTATGCTATCTTACTGAGTTTTTAATGGAATTTTTTAAAATATGCAGAATGGCTCAGCTGTATGAAAATAATTTTCTTAGAAAATAAATTTAAAAAATTCGAAGTTGAAGTTTTTAGTTTTCTGAATTTTTTTTCTTAACTTTCTTTAAAAGCGTGTGTGCTAAGTAAGATGGTATTCCTTCGCGATAATAAGGAAAAAAATATTTTCTAGTTTAGAAATGGCATACCATGCAGCAAACTTCGTAAAAAAAAAGAAGTACTTAATTGCTTTTAATTCATGTTACTACATGATTTATATCATTGTTAACTAGAAATTTTTTCTCTTCTTACGATCCTGTAGCAGTACTCTATTAAAATTTGGATAAAAAAAGTTAAATAAAACACTATTTTCATAAATATTAAAAATTTCGATTTTTAATTTAAAGAAATTAAATTTAATTATTTAAAGAAATACTTTATAAATTAATTGAACCATGTTAAATATTCCATAAAAGGACATTAAAAATAAATAAAAATAAGATAAAGTTCAATTCTGCAGGTTACAGTTGTTTAAAAATTATAAAATTTAATATTTTTCTAAAACTTCAACAATTTTTAAAAATATAACTCGAAAACAAATTTGCAAAATGCAAAAAATATCTTCTCAGAAGCAAGTTTAATAAACATTACAAAAATTATTAAAATCTCAATTCTTGATCAAAATAATTTTTTTATTTTTATTGGCTGATTAACTGTGGAATTACTCAGTTACAATAATAGAGGTTGCATAAGTTTAAATATAATTATTAAAAATGATTATGCTTTTAAATACAAATATAATAGTTGAAAATACTATTCAATTATTAGTTTTTCAGAATCATGTAAAGAAGCACTTAAAAAGCTATGAAAATAAAAAGAAAACAACTATAATGTAATTTTACTCAATAATCAATCAGATCAAAAATTTTAATGACTTTTCAATTCAAAAGTCTTAAACCTAATAAATTCTCTCTAAATTGAGACAAATTCACATTTTTTTCTGTCACAATAATATTTTTATCATAAGGATTACAAAAATTATATTTATAGTTTCAAAAAAATGATTCTAGTAAATGAGACTTTGAATTTTTTTATACATTTTATTCAAATTTAATTGAAAGGAGGGCAGTTAATTTCTTAATTATACTTAGCAACTATCGCAACTTTGTTTAGAAAAATTTGATTTTAATTCCTTCTTGATTAAAATTATTATCTATTAATTTCAAAAGAGAATTGAAAAACATGCAAATTTTTTTTATTGGCAATGGAGCAATTCGCGATCACAACGCTCGAATACGCCATCTGGGGAGATTTCATGTCTTTGATGATAAGGTAAGTTTGCGAATTAGATTCCGACGATATAAGATGAATAAAAGTATGCTTTTAATTTAGAATTCGGTACTTAAACAAGATCTTCAAAATGACAGTTTTTATACCAATGAAAAGAAGAACAAAAATGTTGAGTCTTCATAATAATAATAAATAACAATCTAAATTAAATTTGAAGTATTTTAATACTGCAAATAATAATTAATAATAAAGATTTGATTTTATTTTTAAATGGAATTTAAATAATGGCTTTCAACTCTGTTCTGCTTCCTACAACTATCAAACCTGTCTTGCTATTTAATACATTTACAAACCTGTACTGAGATTTGTCAGCGTTTTTCGAAAGCGTTTTTGTTCATTCCTCAACTATTTGCGAATGCCAATCAGCATAATTTTTTATTTCAATTTTTAATAAGGATCCAAAAAACACATACCATATAGGCAGTCTTTACGGAACACCCTTTAGAAATCTTTTTAAGTTACGAATTAGTTAAATAGTACACATATTGTGTTTATTTTCTTTTAATAAAAAAATAAAATGACTATTTATCGGTGTTATGTAGGAACAGGAACATGTATGTATTCTATAGACAAAGTACGTAAATACGTAGTGGTTTAAAATAGGTAGTGATTTCAAATTACAAGGTTACTGAGTTGAACATTAGTAGTCGTAAACCCAAAATTGGGTCGTCTGTTTAATGACGGATATATAAAATAAAATAAAACTCAAAAAGATGCCTTCTCCATGTTGACACTTCTTCAATGTTGAAAAGTTTATGAAATCTATTTCTTTATTTATTCAGTAACTAATTAATATTTTTTAATTCTTTTTACTCACTTTTGTGTTCTATTTTACCGAGTTACCAAATCTAAAATTTTATGGTTGTGAGCAAAAAGCATTTGAAAAAACATTTTTTTAATTTTATAAAAGTTTTAAAAATGTTAACAACCTCGACATGGTAACTAGATTCAATCATTCGATTCCGTAATATTTTAACATTCGATTCCTTAAATAAAAAACATTCAAAGATAGTAATTAAATAGTTATTTAAAAAATACGAAAATTGTGGTTATATAATTGGAAGTAGAATTAATTTTCAGTAGAATTCATTTCATAAATCACTTATAAGAATGAATGATTTAATTATCACATTTTGTTTAATATTTTATGAAGATGAAAAATCACTCAGATTCTTAGTTATCATATGCAAAATAGTTAATTTCTTTTAAGAGAATTTTTTGTTTCATTAGGAAATAGGAATTTTCGTATAAATATATTTAATTTCCTAAATGTTAGACTTTGAGGGTCTTATTTAAAGATGTGAATTGTTTAGAGGAATCCATTAAACACTGGATAAAGTCTTCGAGACTTTTTCCTTACTGCTAAAACTTCACTTAACGTTGCTCAATACATTAGAATTTAATGCTTTTTGGTTCACTTTAATAAACTGATTTGCATTTTATATACAGTTTAATGGTACAAGAGTTTTATTCGGTTAAGGTCTTCATGCTATGCAAATCTGAATGTAAACAAAATCAAATTATGCAAATAACTTTGGCGGACACAAAACGAGAAGTCAACAAGAATTAATCAAGAAAAAATGCCACTAAGGAAATCATGGTTGTTTAAACCGTATTTATTTAAAATCACTCTTAATAAATTGATTTGCTAATCATTTTCAAAACTCAAAATATAAATATATTTACATTTATTTAGAATATTTCAAATGAGTTTTCTCGATTAATCAAAAACAAGTAGAGAAAATACTGATAATTGTCAAAACTTGAATATTTTTTTTAATATTAGTGAAATAAATATATAACTAGCATACGTTTCAGTTATAATGATAAATTAGTCAAAAATTAGTAGCAAATTTTTAGTAGAGGCACCCGAAAAAATCTAACATTTTATTTTTATTTTATTTCGCAGAATAATAATAATTTTTTTTTCTAAATGCGTTTGGTTTAAAATTTTTACCACAAATTATAACCACATTAAAATAAGGTTTTTCTCAATTATTTTAAATTCATAACATTATTTAACATTAATGAAAAGTTAAGTAATACGAAATATTTACTTATGCATTCAATTTAAAATTTAAATATATGCTTATAATTAATACAATTAATAAAAACAACTGCAATATCAGATAAAAATGGGATCAGTCAGTGGGGATATGCCATTCTTTCCCTTTCACTACAACTCTGGATTATATGCCTTTGTATGTTTATTACGTGCTTTTGTAAGAAGATCTTGCCCTAATAATGTATAGGAGTACCCTTTCCCAAACCTAAACATAAACTTATTTAAATTATTTTTAATGTGTCTTTTTTAAAATTTATAGACAGTCAGTAAAGAAAATGCTGATCATTATTAAAATTTGAATTAATTATTTTTTTTCCTCAAAAAATTCATGTTTTAGTTTACAAAAATAAAGTAGGTAGAGCTGCACAACGGGCTATTGGCGACAATCTGGGAAGCATCCCTGCAGGGGATGATCGGAAGACATCCCATCGCAATTTGGTGAGGTGAATTGTGGCAATGTGGTCAGCATTACACATAGGTTTTGAAAAATTGCTTTCACTTTTTACAGAATTACGACTCCTGTATAAATTATCATTCGATTCAATAATATTTGATTAAACGATATATATGGTGAAACGTTAGCATTATTCCTTATATTTTTTTAATCATAAATTAAAATCTGTATTTTGTTTACTTTGAGTTAGAAGAGTTGTTTGTGACACCTAAGTGGTGATCTATTTCTCCCCTCCATGGGGCGATATCCGGGTCTATGAATATTCAAAAGAGAATAGATAAGAACAACAATTAAAAGCCAGGCGACAGTTGTGTATAGTATACGAACACCGTTCGTGGAAAATTCGTCTCAAGTGCTGTAATTTTTTTTAGTTTTACAAAGAAAAGGGAAGAAAAACCATCAAAATTACCGTATCCTAACGCTCAGGTCGCTTTCATAGAGAATTTTTTTCGCTGCTTCGCACTTCTCCCGCGAATTTTTTGCATTTCACTTTCAGGCATGCTGGGTGAGTGTCGTCTGCATTTTTTTTTTCAAATTAATTAAAAATAAAATCCGCCTTTTCGAAGAAAGTTCATCGTTTTCAAATTTCCGAGAACGATAAATTATTCGTTTTCATGCTTTATTTCACTTATGCAAACACGATTTAAAATTACATTCACTTGATTTAAAATCACACATCGTGTTTCGTATTTTCCCCATATTATATCATATATCGCGTAAAAAAGCCAATATTATGATTCGTGTTCAAGTGATTTAAAAATTATACAACGGAATTTGTATTTACGCGATTTTAAAGTCAAATATTGAAATTTGTATTCATGCGATTTTAAAGTCAATATCGAGATTCGTATCAATATTAATTCACAATTAAACATCGAGATTCGTATTCATGCGAGATTAAAATTAAATATCGAGATTCCTATCTATACGATTTCACTATCAAACATCGTGATTCGTATTCATACAATTTTAAAATTAAATATCGAGATTCGCGTGATTTAAAAAAAATCACACTTTGATATTCATGTTCACAAGTTTTAAATAAATGGAGAAAAAAAAATTCACATTGATATTTTTAGAAAACCGTTGATAACATTCTGTGGATCAATGCTTCCTACATACACTTTTTCTTGCTTAATTTTCAGGCATGCAGACCGGCCTGTGAAGGGCAGGGAACTGTCCTTGCATCAGAAAGGTTCTCGGTTCGAATCCCGGGTAAGGCATGGATGTTCTTTCCTTCTCTGTACTATCTGTCCGTACTGTGGGAGCAACGTTGGCCCACCTAATATTGTGCCCCTGAAAGAGAGGTCAACAAAATCGCCCTGTAAATGCCTGAATCGACGGATGTTAACACAGGTGGGGATTGGAAATTTTTTTTTCTCCAGACATTTCTCTAATTGTTTAAAACGTGTTTTTGCACACAGCATTTTTGGGCTTCTATTTTTAGCTTTTTTTTAATCAAACTCATCCCTGTGGTAGGAATCAATATAAAGTTTCATAAAATAATTTTTTTTTTAAAAAAATGTGTAATTTTGAAACAAATTTCGCCAAATAGAGGCGGAATAACGAAAGGGTTGAAACTACTTATAAGAGTTAATCAATGCGTACAGAAAGTTGTTTTAGTTGAGATTTTGTGTTCGCAGAAAGTTTTTCATTTTATCTAAGTCAGGCAAGCGGATATCGAAATTGAAAACTTATACGAAACCGATCGTTTATAGTTCAGGCAAAGAATTACGAGTAAGTTTATGAACTTTCTCGTCATACTTCGGGTTGAATCTGTCTTCCAGATCTTCTCAGAACTAAGAGATAGGTTGAATATATGATGAACATTCATGATTTAACTGAATTCACAAGGCAGTCAATGTAAAAATGAGCAATAGAGTTTTCAATTAACAACGTTTTCAGTTTTTACAGATTCCGATTTAAAAAAAAAATTATGTACTCTTGTTTTAATTATTTTTCTTCAAATATCTGTTCCTTTTGAAAAATAAAGAAGGAAAAAAAAAACTGCAAAATTCAGTATTATCGATGTTTATTAGTGAAATCTCATGGTTTTTTTAAGCAAAAAAGAAAAGAAAAAGAAAGAAAAAGAAAAAGAGAAGAGCGATAGATGGCAGTCAACATTTAGGGAGAAATTGGGAATGGGAGGGGGGGGTGATGGGTGAGAGTCCACATCTAGAGGGAGGCGATAGGCCGAAAAAGGTTGGGAATCACTGAGTCAGAAGAACTAAGTTAACGTTCAGCATTTTTCAATTAGAATTTTCTTATAGGCATTTTGATTTAAATTTTTTTTATTATGAACTTACGAATGTTTTAATGTTATTTATGTATTTATTTTCATTGTTTTTAATAACTTAAACTTATTTAAAGTCGGGGAAAATGAAAAGAAAAACAATATTGAAAAAAAATTGACATGATGCTTTTTCGGTTTGAATTATCATAAATATGTATTCCTAGTTTTATTTTCAATTTTTAAACGTTTGTATGTTGTTTTAACTTTAAAACAGGTGAAATGAGCGAGTGGTCCGAGTTCAGATCACGAAGTGATCTGAAAAGAATTACGCTGAAAGTTCCGGGGGCTGGTGAGCGACAGAGGGAGGCATCCTCTTATATAATTTATATAAGAAAACATTAGTTTTCGTCTTAATTTATGGAGTTAAAGCTTTTTTTTTTCAACATGGAATTTAGCATATCAAAAATTTTAAACAGTAGGCTAATGACCTTTAGCTGCTATGTATTCGTACGTCTAAAGATGAATAATGAGCAGAACTTAGTTTTATTTTCAGTAAGTAATTAGAGGAAAGTAGCTATCATTTTGCTGACACTTTGATTGGGCCACCTCCATTTTTTTGTTTTGTTGCATATTTGCATATTGACTTTTAGGAGTAAGTTATTAAGTTTGAAAATTGCCATCTTGATCGTGAGTTAATTCTCGTTTAAGTACGAAAAAGTATTAATTTTGTACTTCTCATTTTTCATAGTAGACAAAATATGGATATTAATGAGACGTTAATAAGGTCTTAAATGTAGCCTCTAATATGTAAAACTGTGTTTAATCAGCGTTATTTAGCCACATTAACTACGATTATTTTTTATGATTGTTTAGGGACACACTCATTGCTAATTGAGTCAGAACCAGCTGCTATGAAAGAGTCTTTGGTCCAAACATGATTCAGGTTAACATTTTGCAAGTTGTACGAAAAAAAAAAACAATAGGAGAGGAAAGGAAAAAACTGTTCTTATAGCTTTTGTAAAAACAGTAATCAAGTAACTCTAAATTCGATAGTAATTTACTTTATTACTTCTTAGATCAATGTACAATGAGCAAATAAATAAATAATGAAAAAATAAACAATGATATAAATAATGGAAAAAAAACAATAAAATAAAAATAAAAATAATAAAAAACTGAACACTCTGAATAACTTTTGATCCAATGTTCGGATTTTCACGTACTAGCTCTCAATTTCAATGGCTCAAGGGCATGACCTAAAATATGTTAATTAATTATTACAGGCGAAACTTTAAGTTACGAAATCGGACTCAAAAATGTACTTTCTCAGAACAAACATACCACTCTTTCGACAGATTTGGATTCCTGTTACTCAAATACGCGGGTTAGCCCAACCCCTGCTAGAAGAAAGAAAGCCTCAGCACGGATGAATTTAGTTGTCCAACGTAATGAACATAAACTGCGCAGTGGATGAAAAATAAGAAAGATGTCACTACGTTAAGGCTACAGAGCTGCGCAGTGGTGGTAAAAACGAAAGATGTCATTACGTTTGGACTACTAAAGGACCAAATTTTTTGTTTATGGTAATTGGTGCTGAGGCCTTCTCTTTTCTAGGAGATATTGGTTAGCCGCAATATGGAAAATATGGCCTTAATAGTTTGTCCAAGAGAGCTGTCGCAAGTTTGGACCCCTTCCACTTAATTTTACTTTCGTCATATCTCGAAAACTTTTTAAGCGAACTGAAAATGTTTGACACTCTATTAAAAAAATAAAGGTTAGTTAAGATGATGCCGTGCAAAAAGTAATTTTTAATAATTATTTAATATTTTATTTATTAATAGTTAAAAAATTACTAATTGGTGAGTAAAAAATCCGTTACATAGTTTAATAATGATAAATTTCAGTTTATCCGATTTTATAAAATTAATTATAAATAATTATAAATATCACTAAATATCAATAATTAATTATAAATATCACTAAATTTTATAAAATGTAGTGATGCCCATCTGAATAAACACGCCTTTACCTTAGGAATATTTTTGGATTCTTGGGGGGGGGGGAGCTGCAATGTGGTTATGGCCCGATTGCTTAGCCTAGAGAGGGGTAGAAAGTTTGAGTTTATTAGTTTCACTTTTTGCGCATTTCATCTCATTCCAGGAGCTTTTCAAGTGAACTAAGAGCTTCTTGCGCAGAATTATAAGACTCGTGAATTCCATACAAAAACTAATTATAGTAGTTTTTCGCAATTTTTTTTGGTGAAATATTAGGTATGCAAATTTTTATATATTTTTTAACTATGCAATTTTAAGTGACAAGATACTAAAGTATGGAGGAATCTGTCGAATAATTCATGAGTTATAAATTTTTTTATAAAAGTCGTATTTTTACATTTTCGTTTCTTAAGACTATTATATTCTCGTATTTTTACATTTGACTGACTTCTTTCAAATTTTAGACTTCGTTATTTAAAATTATATAGTTTATGATTGATGTCTTACATTCTTTTGAACGTAAAAAACAGAAAAACTTAGAAATGAAAATTATTTCGATTTTTGCAAATAAAGCAACAAAAAATAAGAAATAATTATTAAAATCATTTTTTATGATGCTATTTTCATGAAACTATTTTTGGATAAGCGAGTTTTAAATTAATTATTTGCTGAAGAAATTTTAAATACGTGACGAAATACGTAAAATGTGAAATAAATATCTTTGATCTTGTACATGTTAAGTATTAGTATTAGAACAGAAGTTTTTTAGGCTAATAATTTTATTTATTTATTTTAGCTATTGGTTCTTCACTGTTCGTTCTAATTACAAAAAAAAAATTAAAAAATAAATAAAAAATTTCTTGAGATTTAGATAATTTAATAATTTCTAACAAAAATGAAATTTTTTTTTTAGAGTTATTAGAATTTCGAATGATAAGTATGCATTTTTAAATTAATAATTGGTAAAAGTGGATGAAATATTTGTTTATTTTACTATTTTTTTTACCAGGACAAGAAGAAGAAAGGGGAAGAGTAGAGTGAACGATTACACAAGGGTGAAATAAGATACGTCCGCACGTAAGATATCTGAGAAAAAAAGATATTTGTGGCGTTATTTCCCTCTAAGGTTTGGCGACTTTTTCGTATTTGTCGCCAGTGAGAACATGCTTAGTGAAAACAATCGTAACTACAATTTTACTCCACATGGTTTCCTCTATTAACAAATGGAACTCGCTCAACATCGTGCGGTAATATTTGGTATTTGTGAAGAATTATTTTTCTTTCAAAGAAAAATAGAGTTTAATAATTTACAGTAACATAAGAACTATATTTTGTTGACATCTTCAAATAAGATGTCAAACAAACAGGAAAGGAAAAAAATATTTCCATGTCCTGCTTTATTTTGTTGTGCCAGACTTTGGTCTTTATCCTATGTTACAGCTTCAGAAAAGGTAAACTATTAAATTTTTATATTTCTTAGAAAGAAGAACTACTTCGGACATATTTTTACTGAAGAAAAACACGGCTGCAATGTTGCCTTTATTTCTTTCATTTATTATTATTTTTTTTTTTCAAGATGCGCGGGTAATACATAGTTATGCGCAAAACTTTTTCAAACAAAAATAAGTTAACAATTTGTTTAAAAATGAGTAACAGGAGCTGATTTTTAAGTTGTGATATTAAATTTTCCAATTTATATTATAGTTAGACATAACTAAAATAAGTCATATATTTTCATTATTTCCTTTTAAATTATTAAAAAAATGTAACCCCAATAACAATTTTATTGATTTAAAACATTTTCAAATAAAAGTATGTCAGCAATTCGCTTAGTTATTATTTATTATGAAAATTATTTATTATAAAAAATATTATTATTCAAAAAAATTGCTAGAGTTAATTATTAAGCTATAATATTACATTTCTAAATTTTATTACAGATAGATACAAGATTTTTAATACATTTCAATTAATTTGTTTTCAAATAATTCATAATATCGTAAACTCCATAATAATTTATAATAATTCAAAAAATTTTCAAATAAAATAAACCAAATAATTTGTTAATTTAAATTATTTATTTTTTTGGAAAAAACTATTATTAGAAATAAATGACGAAATTTCCTTTTTAAGCTACAATATTAAATTTCCTATTTATATTATAGTTGAGCATATATAAGATTTTTCGTATGCTTTTTTTCCTTTTCTTTCAAATAATTAATAACATTGTAAAGTCAATAACAATTTTCAATAATTTAAAACTTTTAAAAATATTAAATTAAGTTTTTAAAATGATTTATTTAATAATAAAATATTATAATTAAAATTAAATCTCAAAATTAATCATCAATAACTTATATTATGGTTAGACAGATCTTACATTTTCAAATATTTAATATAATTGAGCTTGATTGATCAATATTTAGGTTTTAAAATAAAAGATAAGGAATAAGTCGCTAATTTTTCTTTTCAATGTATCAAATTATTGGAACAACTTTTAAATAAAGTATTTTATGATTGCTAAATTTTACATCAAAGAGAGGCAGCAGTTTTAATTAGAATAGAATTCATGCAGCATGTTTAAAAGCGATGACGGTTACGATGTTGATGAACTCTTAAAAAATTTCCTTAAAAATACAAAAATGCAAAAACAGAAAATAAATACATAAATAAATAAAAAATGTAACGGAAACTTCAAAAATCTTACAAAAGATAACTTGAAAAGGAAAAATAATGTCCGTAAAAATGTTTGAAAATATGTTTTATATAAACTTTAAATAAAATTATACATTGCAGTTAGCATTCAATAAAAATCGAGATAATAATCACCATAAATAAGTAATTTATAAATGAAATAAAATGACAATATTTACCTGATAAAGAGAAATGAGAAATTATTAATTCTTAGTTGAAATATCATCTTAGTTGCAATGCATCAGAATTGTATTTTTATAAAAGATTGTCTTTTGTTCAAAAGCAAATTCTTATATATTGAAAAACTATGTTTGACATCAATATTCGTTATTTGAGTAAATTTAAAATAACTAAATTTAATGCAAAATTTGAAATTGTATATGAAGAAAAAATTAATTCACTAGTAAATGTGCCTTAAAAATTAAAATTAGAATTCAAACTTCATAAAAAGATTTTTAAAAAACGTTAAAAAATCTAAAATATGAAGAAAAAAAATGACGAAAAAAATTGCAAGAAATGAAAAAGAAAAAAAGAAATTCATTTATCATTAACATTCTAGTTTTGTTTATAAGTAAATACTTTAAAAAAGCGAGATATTTTTATAATTTTAAAATTTTTGAATGTTTAAAAATCATAAATAACATTGTATTTTTAATGTTCTAAAAATTTATTCGGGCGCAGTTTAAGATTTTGACCAACAAAAAACACTGTAATTACACATAATAAATACCTTTTCTTAATGGTACTGCAGAACATCTTTTAAGATGTATGCAAAACCTCATAATTGATATCTTTTGCCGCCTCAATGCAACTGTAGTTGCGAAACTTGACCTAAATATGATTAAAACAATAAGTATACCAAAGTTAAGAGTATAAGTTATACAAAAGTAAACAAGAGCATAAATTGTAGTGATGAATGTAGTTTTAAAATTTATATGACTTTAATATTTTTATAGGCAATATATTCGAAAAAAGAATGTTAATTTACTTTTGAATACAAGGTTAAAGCAAGCTGATATTAAAGTTATAGATGGGCAATAAAATCTCGAATCTGGATACAAAACATTTTCCGTTTTCAATATCGTAAAATTATAGCTTAAAACAAAAGAATAAAAATTTAGAAAACTGTAACATATAATCATTTCTATAGGAAAAAAAATTCTCTCAATTAGGTATTTGTTTTAAGATCATTTGTTTCTTTTTTAGGAATAACAGAGTTTTATAGTTGTTTTAAAAAGGCTTTATTTTGAAAATATTTTAGCTTAAATGTAACTCAATCTGCTTCAATTTAATTGCAATGGTTTTCCAAGTATTTTTTTCTAAATACTTCACTTAATAAATCATGCGATATTTTACCAAAACTCAATTTAGAGTAATATTTTTAACTTTAAAAATTGATTAAAAAATTACTGAATATAATTACTTTGAAATTAAACATTTTTCAAAAAATTTCAACCAAAAATATATAAGATTATTGAAAATGATAACTTTATGTATTTATAAATTGCTCATATTTGGTACAATGGTAAAATTTACAGTGTTTCTGGCTCTACGGGAACAGAAAAAGCTGGAAAATTTTTACCGAAGCAATTTAGTAAGGAATTTGGTGAAATTAAAAGTAAAATATGGTTTTATAGCAAGTGATATAATTTGGTAATTTAATCATGCTCAATCAAATCATTCAAAAATGTCATAAAGCAATATGTTTTTCGAAACATACCATCAAAGATTATGTAAAAAAATTTATAAAAAATTAAGCAACTTATTAACCATAATTGTTTTTACGAAAGACTTCTGCTACTTCCCATGAAAAATGCAAATACATTAATTTAAACGTATCGGAGTTCAAAACTAACAATTTTCAAAATATCCTTCCTAAAAATCCCGGTTTCTCTGGAATAAACCGGTTTTTTACTACCTATTGCAATTCTACTTCGGATATTGAAGTCTTACTGTCTATTGATTATACTAATTTGTTGGAGGGGGTATTGTAGGAATTTTCATCAAAGGAACTAATTTTTTGTAAAGCATATGATTAGTATTAGGGGTCTAGAGGGTTTGTTCCTAACAAAACTTTCGATTCTCTGAAAGAAAAAAATAAATAAATGTTAAGACATGTTTTATTTTGATCAATTTGATTCCAAATATAGGATAATACACGAAATATTTTCAAAGTTACACCAAAAATATTGAAAAGAAAACGTTTCTAAACTGGAATTGTCAGCAAAAACTCAAGTATTTTGTTTTAAGTAATTTATTCTAAGTCTTTAATTTCTTTCTTTAGTCTTTAATTCTTTTTCTCTTTTCCTCAATTCAGTTTTTTTACGCCTTGCTCGCAAGATTACTAGACCTACAAAGTTAAAACCCGGTAATTAATGTAAATGTAGCGTGTTACTTAATGTTTAAATTCGAACTATGACTCGAATATTGGTAAATATTTTATACAGGGTTCCCGTGGGCCTTGAAAATTTTAAAAAAGTGGTCACGAAAATAAAACAAATGTCCATATTTTAATTTCTGTTGCAACCACCACTAACATTTTTTTTCTTCCAAAGAAAGTATATGAGCATGAAAATTCCAGCTTGCTTAACCACTTAATGATAGATTGGTGTATTAAAATACGAAATATATTCTAACATGAACCTAAATTTACTACCACTACTAAAATTTTTCTAGGACCGCAGGAACCCTGTTTATATTTTTTGAGGGCGAGGGTTAATTTGTTTTTTAATAATTATGCAAAAAAAAATTTTTTTTTTCAATTTAAAAAATACTTCTTATTTTTTCAACATCTTTGAACTTGCATGGTGTTAAAAAGAGCATATTTGAGTGTTTATTATTAGGTATTTCAAGTCATCAGTATAACTTTTATCGTGCTCTCCAAATGCCATAGTATCGTTTTTTCTACAAATTTCTAGCCCTAAAAAATTAAATCATAAAAGTTTTTATCATTTAAATAATATCTGGGCTTTTATTGTAAAAAATTCAGAAGCTTAAAAAAAAAAAAAAAGCTTTTCGAATATATAAATTCAAACCATTTAGACCCCTTTAAAAGCGACACGTATGTCGGTGATGTAAGGAGAGAAAGCAGGTGAAAACTACTCTCGCCTGACATCCTGTTACTGACCACTGAACGTTAAAAGGAAGCATCATTTAACATCTGCTGTCCGTCGTTTGTCTCGTGAAAAGATTAAATGAATGCCTTATTAGAATTCTTCTCGCATATCACACGAAAATCATTTCGACACTCTTATTTTTAAAAATTTGGTAACTTAAAATCATTTATTGTTAGAAAACTCTGTCAAATATAGAATCTACAGTAAAAATACGTTATAACGACAATATTAGATGAAATTGTCCTTACAGAGAGTTTATATTTTTATATAAGTTCCCTAAATAATATTTTACTTATAAAAGCCTCTACAAAATTTTTCTTTAAAAAACGACGACATTAACTCACAATTTCAAAATTAAAATTGCTTGAAAGACATTTGTTTTTCTACTAAAGCATGATGTTATTTTCCTAAACTCACAATTATAGGGCCTTGGTATAAGGAACTCGATTTCATGCTAATTTTATATTCAGAAAATTTTGAATATTTTTTTTTCTTCACAAATTTGCAAAAACAGTACCTTGTTATTAGAAGTTCGCAAATTTGTGTGCAAAATTTTCCCAATGTCACAAAAACAGGATCTTTCACGAAAAGTCCGGAATTACCCCTGATTATAAGAAATATAATGACAATTAAATATTTAGTACATCTTTATATGATGCGAAATGCTTTTTAATTTGTTTAAAGGTGTAAAGAAAGGCGACCCGTAATTTTTTATTCAGAAAGTTGCGAGTAGATTTTTCTCAAATTCACAAAAACAGCACCCTATTATTAGAAATTCCCAAAACTATGATAAATTTTTAACAGTTTCTCAAAAACACGACCTTTTACAAAGTCTGGAATAATCGCCAAACATAATAAGCACAATTTCAATTAACGGCTATTTAATCTTCAGATGAAAATGTGAAAACCATTTTCATAAAGTAAGAGATCCAAACAAAATGCTTTTAGAATCTCAAAAAAAAGAGAAATTTCAGTAATAGGACCTTTCACAAAAGAGTCTAAAGTAACCCCATATTAGAATAAGTGCAGTAAGAATTAAATGAGCCGTGATAGCTCAGGGGATAGAACGTTCGCCTTCTAATGAGGTGAACCGGGTTCATATCACCAGCGATGGCTGGTCGATACGAATTCCGCATCTGGCTGACACCGACCACACAGTGCTGACGTAAAATATTCTCAGTGATAAACGGATTATGGGTAAGAGTCCCCTTGCTGACAGGCTAACTGTGGGGGATTTTAGTGGTCTTCTTCACCGTGTAACGCAAATGTGGGTTAGTTCCATCAAAAAGTCCTACAGCGATGGCAAATTTCTCCCAATACTTGATCCCGGAGTTTCTTTGTCTTGATTGGATTCAAAATTGCAAGGCTACGGCTTTGAACATTGGGTATGCTGTTCAACGACGGTTATAAAATAAAATGACAATTAAATGTTTATTTAATCTTAAGATGAAAATGTGAAAAACGATTTGATTAACTAAAAGGAAGGAGAAATGAATTTTGCATTGCTTGAAATCTAAACAAAATGATGAAGTTACGGAACCTTTTGCAAAAAGTCTGGAATAACCCCTGATTATTATAAGTACAATGACAATTAAATGTTTATATTATCTTAGGATGAAAATGTGAGAAGCTTTTTTCATTTATTTAAAGATGTAAAGAAAGGCAACACGTAATTTTATATTCAGAAAGCTATGAATAGATTTTTCTCAAATTCTTAAAACTGTAAGCATATTTTCACAATTTCCAAAAACATGACCTTTCACAAAAAGTCTGGAATAATCCTTAAATATAATAAGTACAATGTCAATGAATTAATTTTAAGATTTAATTTTAAGATGAAAATATGCAAACCGTTTATGTTTACTAAAAGATCTAAAGAATAGCGTATGAAATTTAAACAAAATGTGAACGTTTCCTTTTTACAAAAATTCTGAGCACGGCACTGGTGCTTATAATTTTACACAAAATCACAAAAACAAGTATTATACACAAATAGTCTGGAATAACCCCTGATTATAATTATTACAATGACAATGAAACGTTCTAGTTAATCTTAAGATGAAAAAAGAGCTAATGAGAAATGTTTTAACAAGAAAATGAGAAAGTTGCATAACGAAGCAACATCCCAAAAATAGCGTGCAAGGAAAGCTCTACTGAACCATGACTGACCCCTATGTAAGGCACTTTCTTTCACGCAACTCTCATCCTTATATTGTTTAGAAGATGAAAAGATCTCGATAACTTCATCAGAAAGAGTTAGTGAGGTTAATCGTCAACTAAACTTCTGTGATGAATGAAGTGAAGAATAAAGGTCTCTAAGAATAACGAGATATTCTCTAAAGATACAATTCTTTAATTCTATTTGCGTGTGAGCTATGCGTGAAACATTTTATGAATACTTAAAGGAGCCATCTCATTTAGAAATGGTGCGTATAGAATTTAAATTTTAACAAAAGTTTGGAGTGATAATAATTGTTAATTTGAACACAAATTGCAATAGGCGTAACAAATTGTCAAAACAGTTGTCATAATTGTAAAAATAAAATAGTAGTTTCTAAGAAAATTTGACTAGCGATGACCAATACATTCCGACAAGGATAACCAATACGAAGTAGTTTATAAAGATGTGTTAGCAAAGCAATTTATAAATTTGGGTTACTTGCATTAGTCAGAATCTCTAAAATATTCAATACTTAAAGGCACAGTGAGCAAGAAAACATTAAAAAAAATGATTGGATTTTCACGTTCTAGAGCTCTATCTTAATTGCTCAAAGGGTGACTTCAAATATGCTAATTAATTCGCTCAGACTTTATTATAAATTGCGAAATCAGACGCATAAACGTACTTATTCTGAATAGACCCTTTTGTCAAACGCTTGACGGATTCGGATTTCTGACCCCAAAATAAAGGGGTCTAGCCGCAATCTGGGGATATGATCTCAATAGTTTCCTCAGAAGAGCGGTCCAAAATGTGAACCCCTTAATGTTTATTTTACTTTTTGCGTATTTCACTAAATATAGAAAACTTTTTTATCGAATTGAAGCATTTTTACACACAATTATAAAATTCGTTTATCCAAGGAAATTTCCATGCAAAAAATAACTTTTAGTAAATACTTATTTTTTATTATTTCATTTTTCAAAAAGGGTAGAATTTTAAGGTCCAAATCAGTCGAAAAAAGGTGTGTTTATCAAAAAAAAAAGGTACGTTTTTATGTCTGATCTTGTCGCCTAAAATATTGTTTGCACTAATTAATTAGCATATTTGAGGTCACCTCTTTGAACCCTTAAGATTGCACCCTAGAACGTGAAGAACCAATCATTAGATCTAAAGTTAATCAGGGTGGTCCGTTTATTTATTTGCGTTCTGTACATTGGCTGTCTAATTTAGAATTAGTGTGTATCGAATTTAAATTTGAACAAAAATTGCATTTATTTAGAATGATAATAATAATTTAAACAAAAAGAAAATCTAATGTTTGGCATATAATCAAAATTCGTCATAAAATGCTTGTATGATACCATATATTTGCAGAGATGCCAACTTGCTCCGGACAGCAAATATATATTTTAAAGTGGTAGTTTATAAATTGTGATTCTTGGTTTGATAAATTCAATTTTGTAGATTTTTCTTCACCACTATTTCTAAATAATTCATAGGCTTATATATTTCACCACTTTACAGCAATTATGTCATGCTATGCCTCTTAAAAAGCAAGCGAAAATAGTTAAATATTTGTCAAATTTACTTTGTAGTTAATTACCGTTTTTTTAATTATTTTGGCATGTCCGGAGCAATTGGCATCTCTGTATTTGCATAAAATAATTTTACAAATATACGTTAAAGTAATAACAAAAAATAGAAAAATCTATACGTCGAAGTTATTTTTCAGATAATACATAATGGTTAAATAACTAAATATGACTTTCAAATTTTGAAGACTGTTTGGTCTGAAGGCATTGTGCTTAAGTTAAGTTTATAATTAAGTTTAAGGTGTGAAATTAAGTTTTTAAATTTCACAAATATTTTGGGAGTCACATACAATTTTTTAGTCGCCGTTGCGAATTTATATATAATTACATAAAATGAAAAATGAGTTCAAAATCAATCACAAAAGAAAATTAAAAAATTGCATGACAAGACATGAAAATAAATTTGGATCCTATGTAATAAAAAAACCACCTTTTAAGTTCAGTTTTAAAAGCATGAGTTTTCTGCTTTAGGATTTTTTTTAATCTTTATTTATATTTATTTAATACAATATGTAATAATTAAATACAATAATTTATTTTAGGCGTTCTTATCACAACTTACACGTTCATTTGTTTTTTTTAAAGCTTTGCATATTTGCCCATTTTTTAAGTCAAGTCGTAACTGAAGACCTAGTAGCCCAAACTCATTGCCATTTGTTCTATTTTCTTTTTTTCTTTTTCTTTTATCTTGTCTGATTATTTTAATTTGCAATTAATCTAATAGCTTTAAAAAACTGATAGTAAAATGCACATGTGGTTGAAAAAAAGTGGTCGCGTTCGGGTAACGATAGGCAGTCTCTTTGTGACCCTATGGACTCATGCAAACTTGACCCACCATCATAACAACTGGTTGGTAGTTAAATGCAGAAGCTATTATAACTACAGTGTTCTCTGTGAATTCATTTCAATGATCATAGTGCAAAATAAAAAATACCTTAATAGCTAATGATCGGATTTTTACGTTCTTAGACGCATTTTTAATGGTTCACGGATCTAATCTTAAATGTGCTAATTAATTTGTGTAGACTATATTTTTAGCTACGATATCAAACACATAAATGCATTTTCTCTGAATGAACGTGTTTTAAAACAGATTTTTGACTCTGAAAATATGGGTAGCTGTAATCTAGAAAATAAGGTCTCGGTATTTCAATCAGGAGAGCTGTTGAAAATTTGGTTAATTTTACTTTATGCATATTTCTCCGTAACTTTAAAATTATTTAGGAGAATCAAAAAAAGTTGTGCATACAATTGTAAAGCCTGCATGTTTATCTGAAGATAATTCTAGGTAAAAAAATGATATTTTTTTTAATATTTATTCATTATTTATTTAATGCAATTGCTGTACAAAAAATTTGAATTTGTTAAAATATTGTAGTTTATACAAATCGTAAAATTACAATTTTCAACAAGTTCGAATGATAAATATTGCAAATTTACGGTTTTTAACTACTTCAAACTTCCAAACAATGTAGCATAAAAATTGTTTTTTTAAATTATTTTAAACCATGTAATTTTATGAGATAGATTCCAAAGTTTAAACCAAATGAGTTGAATAGTAGTAAAATTTCTAACAAAGAAATATTTTTAAATTTTCGTTTCTCCAAAACTAATAGAAATGACGCATTTTAAAATGATGTAAATATGTGAATGCCTTACAATTCAAAATGTTTTCAATCATTCATAAAATAAATTTAAGAAAAAAATAAATAATTTTTAATATGAAACAAAATTATTTTTTATGAAACTACCTTTTGGATAAATGAGTTTAATAATAATGTGCAATAAGTTTTTGATGCTCTTAAGCAGTTCTATTGTAAAAATTCAAAATAACGTATAAAAAGTATAAGTATGATGAAAATTTCAAAACTTGTTTGATTGCTGACAGGTAGAAAAAAGTGTTGAAAGACAATTATAGACAATGCTTTATTTTCGGCAATAAAAAGTGTTGAAAGACAATTATTTTTGGCAATAGACAGAAAAATAATAAAACAAGTTTTATTATTTTTCCTCCCGCTTACTTCACCAGTAATTTTAGTAAACTTCGATACCTTTTTTCTAAGAATAAGCAACCTTTCTAACAATAAAAAATATAAAGTATATCAAAATTTAAAAAAGTAAAAGTCAAATTAACATTTAGAGCAATTTTTGATCGCTATCCTATCTAATTTAGATAGGATAGCGAAATTATAGTGATCATATTTTATAGATTGCGGCTACACCATTACCCATATATCTTAAGGTCAAGAACATGTCCGGAAAAATGCTAGGAAAGCGCATTTTTTTTCTAATTATGTAAATTAAAATACCGTTGGCACTCATTAACTAATATATTTTAAGTTACGTTTTCGAACTATTAAGATTGCATCTAAATACGTGTTAATCCGATCAGGAATTATTTTCCTTTTCGGCTTATTTTACTACTACTAACTACTGATCTTTATTAAGCCATTTGAGTTCTTTATACAATAACTTGTAGGTGAGCTCTTTATTTTTGACCCAGCTCAAAATGCGTGTTAAAAAAAGTGGACACAAATTTAAATTCTTGTGTGAGAAAATGAACAAAACTCTGCGTGTTTGAGAAAATGGATAAAGCTCAAAACGCATGTATGAAAAGATAGACACTAATGCGTATTAAAGAAAATGGAGTTAGCATTTGATTCCACTTTTCAAAGTTCTGTTATGAAAATTAATCTTTTTTTTTAAAATTATAAACAAACAGAAATAGACAAAAATAAATTAGTAATATGATGTCGTTTCCATTTGCCTAAATCACTTAGTATCACTATATATATATATATATATATATATATATATATATATATATATATATATATATATATATATATATATTAAAAGAAACTTCAAATGTTTTTAAAAGGTTGTCACGGGCTTCAAAATTTATAATAGAGACATTAAGTTTAAGAATTTATATTTTTAAAAACCATTTTATAGTTTAGTACTAATCCAAAGATGTCAACTGAAAAGTTATTTATCCGTAATATGCCTAGTCACTCTAACCCCAATTTTGCCCTGTTATGATATGCTTAGTGTTGGGGGAAAAATGGGAAAAAGTAAACACCACATTCCTTGTTTAGTTGTTAAGTTTGGGCTAAACATTGAAAGGCACATTTTTTGATGCGTCTATTTTCTTAAATACGCACTTGGAATTCTGTCCTTTATCTGATACACGCTTTTTTGAGCTGTGCCCGATTTTGTTAAACACGCATTTTGAGCTTTGTTCATTTTTTCCAAACACGCCTTTAGAGTTGAGTCCATTTTCATAAATCCAGAACAAAACGCCCGCAAATGAATTGTATAATACATTATACAATTATTATAGAAACCTTTTATTCAATATTTGAAACAAAAACTTTTCGTTTCTACTTATCATGTTTCCTGCTTAAGTTAAGCTTTAGAACTTCGGTAATTTTAGAACTAATTAATTCTAGAACTTAATAATTTTAGAACTTAATTAAGAATTACATTGAGTAAAAGTAATATAAATCCATTAACCTGTTGACAAAAGGACTATAATTTTAAAATTGAAAAACAAAACTAACGGCAAATCGAACTTCCGACTGGTCAAAGTTTCTCGTCAGTCCTATCAGATCAGTTGAGTGATCACGAATTCACTGAACTTTTTAACCTACCGGTGATACCAATCATCCTATAATTCTGGTTCACTGATTTGATCAAAAGTAGCATTGTCATAAACTTTGACTTCTTAAATGGTTTGGGAAAGTTCATATAAGTCTGCGTTTCTCTAATTTGCTGCACATTGTTGATAATCCGCGTCGTTAAGGCTTTCAGGGATTGCGCTGATATAAAGTTATTGGCATTGCACCATTTTTTAAAAATTAAGTGTGATATATAATCCATGCCAACCAAGGATCATAATCCATGGCAAAATCCGAGCTTTAGTGTAGATTGTTAGTAATTTTATAACTAACCAAAATAACCTTCTCCAATATGCAGTTAAGTAAAATATCATTCAATAAAAGTCATTTTCAATGAAAATTGAATTAATAAGTTATATTTAAATTTCATGCAAGCTATAATTTTTGTGTTATACAATTTAATATCATTACACAAATTCATTTCTGGCCAATCCAAGGCTGCGAACCAATTAAGTCAGTTCTTAACTTCAGTAGAAACATTTATGCCACTACTCTCTATTTATGTTTTAATTTCGTGTTTTGTAATCTGGCGATTTAACTGCGAAAATGTTTTTAAATAATAGCTGGGAACCAATTTTTTTGTTGCCTTTATGCAAATACTTGGTCTAATCCGGGGAATTCAAATCTGAAAATAGTTTTGCTCCTTAAGATACAATTAATTTAAATGGCATTTTTAGTCTTTTTTTCCGAATCGTACAAGTTTAAAACCGTTTTATGAAACAGGGAATCATGTAAATGTTCTAACAAACTTCTGGAAAAGTTAGGACACACCATCAGGATTGAAATTGCATTGTAAATCATAACTGGAAATGTCGCCGTAAGCAGCTAGGAGCGCTTCAATATTATAACCTGTTCGGAAGAGCAAGAAGAAATAGTTATAATAGCTAAGCGCCCCTAGCGGCGTTTGATGACAGTTCCATGCATGGAATCCTATGCAATTTTAATTCTAGTGATGGACCCTAACTCCATTTAAAGTTTGTTGAAACATTTATGCTACTTCCTGTTGTACATAATATTTTTTAATTTGTGCATTTCGATAAAAAATGTCATTAAAAAAAACTTGCGCAGTTTTTAACAAATTTTAAATAAATAATTTTGGTTTTAAATTGCTCCGAAATTTTTTCATTCCATCTAATATTTATAAATTTATAGCAAAAAAATTTCAGGCAGAAATATTGCTTTTTTATTAAAATATCCATGTCTCCATAAATATAGGTTTGCTCAATTTTATGCCGATATTAAAAACTATAACTAAAGTAATGGATAGAAGTAAAGCTTATTGCTTGATTTTATATCATAGAGTGTTCAAAAATACTTGTTTTCCTTCGGAATTTATATATATATATATATATATATATATATATATATATATATATATATATATATATATATATATATATATATATATATATATATATATATATATATATATATATATATATATATATATATATATATATATATACAAATTAACATGAAAAACATGAATAAAATAAAAAACTAAATGGTAGAGAAACAAGAATGGTAAAAGCAAATAGTCGTTATCAAGACACATCTATTGTTAAAAATGCGATATTTCTGAATAAAGAATAATTATCCTAAGATAAAAATTATTCTTTGTATGTGTCGATATCGCAAAAAACCTTATGTTGTAAAAAATCATGAAATAAAAGAAAAATATAAAAAGAAATCAAACTTACCGGCGTGAATTAAACCGCGGTTTAGGTTTAAAAGTACAATAATAAAACAGTTAACAAAAATCGCGAAGATGTAAAATAATGGAAGTTGTGCTTATAGCTTGAATCGAATAAAATAAAATAAAAATATATATATATATTTGATCGAAGAAGAAGAAAAAAATTTTTAAGTAAAATATTAAAAATAATTTGTATGTGTGTATGTGTATATATATATATATATATATATATATATATATATATATATATATATATATATATATATATATATATATATATATATATATATATATATATATATATATATACACACACACATACAAATTATTTTATTTACTAAGTTTATGTATACTACTTGATTTAGTTGAGTTTTTTAGAATAAAATGCAATTTCGTTCGTAAAATTCATATTCTTTATGTTTTAAAATATATTTAACTAAGAAAAATGAAATAAATGAAAGCTTCAAAAGCTCATGTACTAAAACACTAAACAGATCTTGAATAAAACATTATATTGAGTTAAAATCGAAAAACCGCAGACCTTTTTATAAATTGTTTTTAAGTTCTTTTCAAATATGAATTATCTGTAACTGGACAATCCGAGTTTCAAAATATTAATACTAAAAAAACAATAAAAAGAAAGTCCTAGATATTACATTTTTTTTCAATTCTTTCCGGAAAGCATTTTATTTTTGTTCGATTCTCTTTTCGAACTTTTATTATATCAAAGAGATTGACAATTTTTATTTTCGTAAAACAAAACACATAGAAATTTTTTGTTGTTGTTGTTGGTTATTTTGATTGTGTTGCATCAATGTTCAAGTGATTGAATAAAGTCTCGCAAGCATTTTGTCAAAAGGTAAAAGCTTCAAAAGAAAATGGAAACATCTACGAAATATACAAGTAATACGAAAACAAAAGAGAAAAAGATAAAATAATTCATTTTTCAATTTTTCGATTATGTTGAAAGAGCAACTACCTTCTTACTTTATAATAGTTCAATAAAATAGATCGTCGATGAGCTTTTTTTATTCTGGACACAGTTCTAAAGGAGTTGTTTATTTATGAAAGTGGACACGGCTGAAGTGCGTATTTTCAATGTTCAGTCCAAATTTAACAACTAAACATAGAATTTCGTATTAAATTGTCCTTATTTAGTAAACATAATCATTCCACAAAGTCCCGGACTTCAAGGTCAGAGTGGCTGGGTGTATAACTGATGTAAATTTTTAAGTATCTCTTCGTATTCAGCTCACTTCGTATTCATTTATTATTTTAAAGTGGTTTTAAAAAATCTAAATTTCTGCAATTTCAATTTAATATCACTATTATAAAGTTTTAGGACCAGTGATAACCTTGGGAAAAAAAAGGTTTTGACTTTAAACACCTTTTCGAAGAAGATTAATTTTAAAATAAATATACTAAGTGATTTAGGCAAATAAACGGCATCATGTTACACATTTATTTGGATCCATTTGTTTATTCTTTAAAAAAAGTACAATTTTTATAAGAGAAGTTTGAAAATCACTATCAAATGCTATGTCAATTTTCTTAAATACGAATTTTGAGCAGTGTCCATTTTCTTATACACTCATTTTGAGCTGCGTCCATTTTCTTACACACTCATTCTGAGCTATGTCCATTTTCTTACACACTCATTTTGAGCTATGTCCATTTTCTTACACTCATTTTGAGCTGTGTCCGTTTTCTTATACACTCATTTTAAGCTGTTTCCGTTTTCTTACACTCATTTTGAGCTGTGTCCGCTTTCTTATACACTCATTTTGAGCTGTGTTCATTTTCTTATACACTTATTTTGAGCTGCGTCAGTTTTCTTATGCACTCATTTTAAGCTTTGACCGTTTTCTTACACACTCATTTTGAGCAGTGTTCATTTTCTTATACACTCATTTTGAGCTATGTCACTATTAATATAAAGCTCACTTACAAGATTTTAGCTCCCAAATTATGTTTTTGAAATCTTCAGACAATGGCACTACCAGCGAGAGGATCTACCCGGTTTAGACCCCTCTCGAAAAAATATGGAATAACTTTTTCTTCAAAATTAAATGCTCAAAAATTCATTAAAAGACATTCTAACTTTTCCATGTATCAATACGTACGTAAGAATTTTTACTTCGTGTTTGTCCCTGCATTGCCTTCTTCGTCTTTTGTTTTCGGAAAACTCTACAATCCAAAAGTTAAGGAGTATTTTCAGGCTAACTCAAGAAAAAGAGAACTGAATGAATGAAATTTCGCATTAAAGTATGATACGAATTCAAGATCACTGGGCGCTATTTTAAAATAGTCCAAAAGGACACTTTTGGAAGGTTTAATATGAGGAATAATTATGCGGTTTATAAGTGTCTCCTATAAATCGGGTCTCTTCAGTCTCTTAAAAGTCATTATATGCGGCTTATAAATCTCTTATGTAGGGTATATGACAAATAGAGACGTGGTGACTCAGGGAATAGAACGTTCGCTTCCCAATGAAGTCAACCGGGTATGAATCCTAGCGATGGCTGGTCAATACGAATACCCGTCTTGCACAGGCCACAGTGCAGACGTAAAATATCCTCAGTGGTAGACAGATCATGCGTGAGAGTCCCCTTGCCGTCGGACTAACCGCGGAAGGTTCTCGTGGTCTTCCTCTTTAAGAAACGCAAATGCGGGTTGGTTCCATTAAAAAGTCCTCCACGAGGGCAAAATTTCTAATAACTTCATCCTGGAGTTCCCTTGCCTTCTGGATTGAGCTCAAAATTACATGGCTAAGGGGTTGAACAAAGGTAGTCGTAATAAATTGGGTCGGCTGTTGAACGGTTATAAAATATAAGCCCAGTAAGCGGAAACCCTCCAGCTCGGCAGTGGGAGCTGCAGATGATTATAGTACCTGCAAAGTATTTTTCATCTAAGCATATTTTTTTATTTTTAAAAGCAAACAGGCAAATCGGGAAAAATTGCTGAGACAACTTATTGAAACATTTCTAAACTTATATCTAATTAAAATGCAGAATTGAGAGAACACCACAAAAAACAAAAAGAACAGTATTTTTTACCTGTTACTCAGTTGCAGGTTTAACTGAATAAAAATTTATTCCATTTCTTAACATCATTGTATAAAATTAAACATACATTTAAACAACATTAAGTTCTTACGAATAATTAAGGACCTTACACTTGCAAGAATTACTGCGTTAAGCAACGTTAGATTAATCATAATTTTTACACTAATAATCTTTGTCTGATGGTGTTGAGGTAACACCCCCTAGAAGAGAGAAGGCCTCCACTCAGGTTACCGCAAACGAGAAATCCGATCCTTTAGTAGTCCGAATGCAGTGACATCTTTTGTATTTTCCCCCATTGCGCAGTTTGGTATCCTTAACGTAATGACATCGTTCTTACTTTCGCCCACTGCGCAATTCGTTACGTTGGACTACTAAATTGATCGGGGACCTTTTCTAAGAGGTGTTGGTTGAGGTCACTGACAAATGTGAATTTATGAAGATATTGCTTTCATAATTCTAATAAGTTGACAAATGTTTTTGGAACAAAAAATCTTGAGCACAATTGGTATCCATTAACTAGTCAAGTGCGGAATTTAGTTTTAGAAATTCATCACAGGGTGCGGAATTGAAATAAAGCAAAAGCACGTCGAATGCTCTTCCTATTATAAATTTTACGAAAAACGAAGGATTAAATTTTCACTTAATAAAAAATTAACAAGTTTTTTCTGTAACAAAAC
>NC_141766.1:6745819-6860819 GCF_982258835.1 Parasteatoda tepidariorum
TTGAAGATCACAAAGAAAAAAAACACATCGGTTCGTAAACAAAGTTTTGTAAAGTAAAAAAAACGCAAAAATGTAAGAAAAATACAAAATAAAACACAAAATTCATGATACACAATAACAATAAAATAGTAAAATAAAATAATCAAATATTTACATAAAAAATTTTCCAGTTTGATAAGGTATAAGCTTCTAAGTTATCTAGATTATTATTTTTGCAATGCGCAAATCCCATTCGAGCAATCTTTGGCTAAAAATATTTAATAACTAACCAACAACCTCCTTTAATATTCAAATAAATATTTAATATTATTCAAATTATAATTTCAATAATTAATCAAATTATAGTGTTAATAATTTCAATATAAATCAAAAAATTAAAATGCTGCTTTTAAAATTCCACTTGCTACTAATTATAAATTTTGAATTATCCAGTATTATATATTATTACCTTGCACAAATTCAGTTTTTGGGCAAATACAAGGAAACAGCCGAAAAAAAAAGCGGTTTCCAGTTTCAGTATGAATGCGCCTTAGAAACATATACCACTACCCACAATTTACCTTCTAATTTCAAATTTTGTAAATTGGTGATTTAGTTACCAATGTAGTATTTTGAAATCATATTTGCATGCACATGACATTTCTAGTTTTCTTTTAAAATTTTTTAAAATTCTTTTCATCATAAAATTTCTGTTTACTCATTATTTTCGTCACATAAATAACCATAAGAGAATCTGGTATAAGAAGTTATATTCCATTTTGATATTAATGATATGCCGAAGAAAATACCATTTTACTTCAACAATGCTCGTTAACAATCTCGCAGAAAAGTGTTATTCGAAAGATATAGAATGATAAAGCAGATATCTTTAAATGTGCTTCTAGTTATGCAAAAATGTTTGTAATTATTGTCCAGATATCTTTAAAACTTTCGGAAAATGGCACGTCACAACTAGAAGTCAAAACCGCCTCTTAAAACTATGTATGATGCCGGTAAAGAAAGTACAATTTTTAATAATTTATTGAGAGACATTATTTATTTGGTAGGATAAAATGCTTGAATTATATCTGTTATACTCTTTACTTTTTAGTCAACAAAAATGGTTTTGAATCATTTCCAATAATTGAATTGGAATCATGTTGTCTCCTTGCATTGTGAAGTTAAGAACTTATCATATTAATTAACTAATATTGATAAGTTAATAATTAGTTATATTAATTAATTTTAATTGATTAGATTAAATCTTGCTTCTTAACATTTTTTCAAAGAAAATTGGATTTAATTCTAGATATCATTTCAAAAGCTTACAATCAGACCCCATTTCTATCGGTGATCAATGAAAAGAGAAGGGAAGTAATTAACAAATTTCTGAAATTTAACTCACTATATCTTTGGTAAAAAGAACAAAGTTCAGAAATAATTATTTAATTCTTTCTATCTTATAGTACTAAAACTAATAAAATTTAAGGATTTTTAATATTTGACGCGATTTCTATAAAAAGAAAGGGACATTTTTAAGAATGCAACAAAATCTCTATACCCAAAATGAAAAAAAATGTCATTTTTAAGACACATTTTCTAAATATGGCAAATACACACAACTTGATATTTTTTCCAGTAATATATGCTAATAACTAATAAGAATGATGAAAAGTATATAATACTGGAAAGTCATAATTTCTAGTAACGTACTTTTTATTCATTTAAAAAGAAAAGGGATTTCAAAAATATTGATTAGAATATATTTAGAAAAATATTTGTTTCGTATGACATAAAAAGATATTTGAAAAGGGATGAAATCTCCTTGTTAAATGAAATGTTGTTTTTAAAAGAGAATATTTCTTTCTTATGACACAAAGATATTGGAACAGAAAAACATCACCATTTTGTTAATGAACGTTTTTCAAATAAATATTTGATTGAAAATTCACCTTCAGTTAACGTAAATAGTGTAAAGATTATCTACACCACAATTCAAGTTCATTGAAGCAACGTTTTAGAGTACCTTTTGTGTTGAAATTGAGAAAAAACATTTAAATAGTAACAATGTTAAAGAGTGTCATTTACAGAGATGCCAACTTGCTCCGGACAGCAAATAAATATTTTAAAGTGGTAGCTTATCAATTGTGATTTTAGGTTTAATAAATTCAATTTAGCAGATTTTTATCCACCACTATTTCTAAATAATTCGTAGGCTTATATAATTCACCACTTTAAAATAGTTAAGTCATGCTATACCTTTTGAAAAGCGAGCAAAAATAGTTAAATATTTACAAAATTTAGTTTGTAGTTTTTTAATTTATTTTTGCGTGTCCGGAGCAGTTGGCATCCTTGCAATCATAGTTTTTGAGAAAGCAGCTTCGAAAATAAAATTGTTTTAGAATCATCAGAATCTGATTTTTATAATGAACTTAAAATTTAAATATGTAATTTTGTTTTAAAAACGTGACTTCCCTTAAGAAGTTCGTTAAGAATATTATGTAAAGCTAAATAAATACAATCAGCATGACTGGAAACTTCAAAATCTTTGCTTACTAAGGTAAAGTATAAGATGATAAAATCAAAATCATAAACTTAGAATAAAAATAGTATAGAATGTGAGTGGGAGTTGCATAGCAAAAAAAAAAAAAAAAAAAAAAAAAAAAAAAAAAAAAAAAAAAGAGTACAATCCAAGTTTTTTTATCTTTTAACTTATCAATTTAGATGGAAATTTATAGTTTTATGTGTAACAAATTCAGCTGTAAAAATTTAGTTAATTTAGTTAATTAGTAATTATTAAATTTAGTTTATATCCATAAATTGGAAATGAAAAAAATGGGGAATTTGCCAGATTTAGAGAAAAAAAATCTTACACAGGGATTGTAATGTAAAACTCAAAAATGGATACTAATGTATGTAATAAACGAATTTATAAAAAAATACTTTCTGAATATTAAAAAAAAGCAAAGACGGAATTATATTAAAGAAATATCGAATCTGGTGCCAAAGGAATATTAATATTAGGAATTCGAAAAAGTGAAGATGATCCAGTAATGCATATGCAAACAATAATATTAAAGAAATGTGTAGGAATAATAATGTGAAATGAAAGAAGAAAGAAATAATATAGTAGGTGGATCAAATATTTTGGTCAAAATAAGAATGTAGGAAAGATTAAATCGGTAAGTTAAGAGAAAATATGAAAATAACAATAATATTAAAGTATAATATTCAGAATTTGAGAAGATATATGCTCAAAATATCATTAATACTAAATGACAGAAGGAATAAATATTGTCTTGCCTTTGGAGAACGTGAAGAAGTTTAAAATGTCAACTTACGTGATAGCATTTATTTATAAATGGTAACTGATATGGCTATACATGTTATCGTTCAGGAAGCACTTTTATCGAGACGGAAACGCATTATTTTAGAAATGCTTTACTTGGTTAATATTAAAAATAACGGGTGATTAGCAATACTAACTGATTAATTACATTGACCGTAACATATGACCAAAATCATTCACAAATTAAAATCTATTTAAAAAGAGCAAACTGAAGTATTTTGGAACTGTTGAGGATGAATACTTTTAGAGATATCGAAAAAAAGTTTGAATCCTCTCATTTCATTCGCCATATTAATATAGATGAGTATTTATAATACAAAGCGTTGTCATATTTAATTTTTTAAAATAAACACAGGATGTAAAAAAACATATAAAATCTGCTGAGTTGAAATGTTTCTATTTTAACCAAAACAGGAAACTTTTTTTAATCCATCCTTGTTGCAATTTTAAGCACATTTCATCCTCTGACATCATTTGATGACTTAAACTTATTGAGAACACTATTAGGAAACAACAAAATAGAGATAAACTCTTGTAAATGAATATTTCCTTTTCTCAAATAAACTTTAAAAAATCAAAGGGAAATAAACAAACTTTGTTCTTTCTTCACAAACTATTTGATTCAAAAACTCGAAGGTCCAAATATATGTGATGGTCCTTCATGAAATGTTTCATGATGGAGTTAAATCATTCTTCATTTTTTTCTTCTTTTGACAGAAGAGTGTTCCTTAGATACATGAAGCAATATTATGAATTTATTTTGGTTGCTTTCATTATGAAGTTAAAACACTCTTCATTTTTTTAATTCTTTTGGTAGCAAAGTTTTCCTTAGATATTTAAAGCAAACTTATGAATTTATTTTGTTTGCTTACATTATGAAGTTAAAACATTCTTCCTTTTTTCTTCTTCTTTTGGCTGCAGAGTTTTCCTTAGCAAAAATAATATAAAGCAAAATTATAAATCTTACTTTCATTATAAAATTAAAACATTCTTCATTTTCTTCTTGATTTAGTCGGAAGTGTTTCATTGGGTATTAGAAGAAAAGGAATTTAAAATGATTGGAAGCAAATTTTACCACCTTTAAATAATACAAAGACGTATATAATATACTGTAAAAACTGTGGGACCTATCTGAATTTGGTGTCCAAAATCACTAAAAATTGTGCGATATTTTAAATTAATAAAGAATTGAGCTTTTAGACTCACTTTAAAAGGTGTAGATAAATCTTAACACTAGTAATTGATAAAGCTCAGATTTCAAGCTCAGATGCATTAATTCCATTCATGAATTATTTTAGCGTAGGATTGAAATCGTCAAACGATCGATATTTTTTTTTTACGATCGAACAAAAAAGGCGAAAATTTGCTTAACATTCCACAGAAATGGAGGTTATAAGAGGGCATGTATGTTTTTAATTGTGTTATAAAGATGCTTATGTTGTCATAAAAATCTTTACTTAAATCGTCAGTTGTGTTAAGTAATTTTATAATATTTAATTTCTACTCCCTTCGGTTTTGTTAAGCCTTGTTAGAATTCATATAAATATTTTCTCGCTGTTAAACAAACCAATCTTGTTTTAAGAAATATTGTATTCGCTCTAAAAAAATTTTGAGAGCATAGTTACTACCCTTTTTGAAGTTGAGGTAAACTAGAATATTTTACAGTGCATATTTTTTATTTGCATTTTTACTGTTATAGTTTTATTTATTCATTTTTTGTTTCTTTATTCACTGCAGATATTTTCATGCGCTTTGAAATCAATTCAATAGCTTCATTTCAAAAACATTTCGTTTATCAAACAAGGACATTTTTAACAATATATCCGCTTTAATTCTTTTAACCAATTGTTATTTTGTCCATTTTATATAATTTTTAGCACGGTCACTGCAATTCCGTACTTAAAAAATATATATGTAGTTTACTTTAACAACAAAAGTGGAGTCAACTATACATCAAAATGTTTTACAGTATATATACATTCTAAGTTAATGATTTTTACTCAATATTGTATCATAAAAATAACTTTACTCTCTGTTATGTCTATCATATTTTACTGGTATTTTAAATTTTAGTGATACTGACTGACAAATAAGGGGAAGTATACTGTCCCCCCAATTAAAGAACATTCTTGGTGAACACCAAAATCCAAGAGTTTTGTAGAATGCTTCACAACAATACACTGGTATAAATTAGTTGCCACCATTTTTGGCGCTAAAATATACTAAAATTTTTTACATTGTAGAGCGAAAACTTTTACGTTGATTTCGATAAAAAGTTGTAACTGTATTCACATGTTTTATAATTATTTCAAAATGAGACTGCAATAACATATTTTGGGACAAAAAGCGAGAATTTTCAATATTTTAAAAGCATAAAAAAACCTTAGATTTCAAGTTCAAAAATATAAATTTTACAAGTTAAAATCACTGTACGAAAATTACGTATACAATGTAACATCTAAGTCCTTCGGAATCCACATAAATAACCTAAACTGAAAATTACTCTTATTTTAACTTCGAGAATTTATATTTTTGAACTGGAAAACAAGAACTTGTTTTATATTTTACATTAAAAAAATTTAGATTAAGTTTTTGATCCAAAATAAAAAGAAGAAAGAATAAAAGAAACTTTAGGGATATTCCAGGCGTGGCCTAAATATTTTTCAAAGTGTCTGAAGCATACTTGGAAAAAATATGTAATCAGAGTATGGGAGTTTTTTAATCTTAATTTCACTTTTTGTGAAATTATACTATCTCGGCAAATTTATAAGTCGATTTTTTTCCACTCAATTATAAAATTTGTTTATCCATAGGTAATTCCATGTAGGAAATAAGTTTTAAAAAGTATTTATTATTTTTCATTATTTTATTTAAAAATAGTTGAAATCTTTTTAAAATTTTATACGCATTTTTACATATTTATAAAGTGCGTAATCTATCTTTGAAATACATTTGGATCAACAAATTTTTCAACTTGATTTAAAAATCTCCCTAGACATAATGAATTATGCAAAAAATAAAATTAACATTAAAGGCCTCAAACTTTCTAAACTAAACTTTTGGGGTCGAAAATGCAAATCCATGGAATGAAAAGTTTGGTTATTTAATGAAAGTACGTTTTTGTGTGAGTTCAACTTAATAGTTAGCACTAATTAATAAAAATATTAGAGGTCACCCTATTGAACCATTTAGATTGGTACTTAATTCACGGAAATCCAATTATTAGAACAAAAGTTATTCAAGGTCAAGATTTTGAAAAATTTTGGTAGCCAGCAAAAATTTCTGGTCCTCACTAAAAATATTAGTACATACTTCTCCCATTTTTATTATTTTTTTAATTTATTTCCTTCTTGAAATTTTGTGGACCACGTCTGTGCATAAAATCTAATACTTGGAATGATTATTACAAAATTTATGAAATAATTAGAAAATTATGAATTTTTTTAAAAGAAGTATTGAAATAATTAAAAACAAATATAAAATGTGCAATGAACATCCATGTGTAATTTCAAAGTATTATGTTTTTACTATAAAACATGCATATGATCTGAGAACTTTTTTTCCTATGTATATTTATAAATTGAGATACAACTTTATCAAAACCGAGTCCACGGGACCTATAACATTTAGGCAATTACAATTTATAAATTTAAGGCTACGGAGTTGAACATTAGTAGTCTTATACCCAAAATTGGGTCGACTGTTCAACGTCGGTAATAAAATAAAATATTGTAATGTTGACAGCAGTTCGTTGTATTCCAAGCACAGCACTTAATGAAATTCATATCTGTCTGTTGTAATATTTAAAACAACTTAATTACAGATTATTCAGCAGCTGCTGGCAGTTGTGGCAGCTATGCAGCCAAATGCAAATTATTTTTTTTTACGGTGTAATTCTTTTTATTCTGCTTTTTCGCTACCATAGTA
Organism: Parasteatoda tepidariorum; assembly: GCF_982258835.1. Classification (NCBI taxonomy): domain Eukaryota; kingdom Metazoa; phylum Arthropoda; class Arachnida; order Araneae; family Theridiidae; genus Parasteatoda; species Parasteatoda tepidariorum. Next base: position 6,753,075 of record NC_141766.1, read on the forward strand.
GGTTGGATACTGTGAATTTAAATACCATCTTATAATTTTTTTTCGATTTTAATAAGCTATCTTAATTTCTCTATAGAGAAAATTATATTATATAAGTTGTATTTATACCTTAATAGCTCATAACTTTTGGAATAAATTTTTATGCAAAACTGCGCTCAGCCAACACATGCCAAGTCTAAAGCGATATTAAGCTATTCCTAAATAATCAGGATAAATAAAGAAAAAACATTTACTGTCCTTTAATAGCAACGGGAAATTACAAAAGAATTAAAATATGTTTTCGGATTTAATTTCAATAATTACCGAGCAAAATAATTTGGTATAAATCGTATCCCAATGAACTCAAGAGCTAAATCTGTGCTATAGTTTTTTGTAGAATATATTAAAAATTGAATGTAGTAGAAATTATAGAATATTTTAATTGAATATTTTTTAAAATTTTATGCTGATAATTTGTTTATCTTTAACGAGCAAAAGTAATTCGGTAGTAATAGTTGGGGTTGGTAAGTGAAGCGAGTAGGGAGTGGAACCTTTTAATAACCCATTAATGCCTGCCTGGGTTTATATATGGAGAACACCAATGAGAAAAATAGGAGTTTCTTTTTTGTAAAATCTGGACACATCTCAAAAAGCGTGGACACAGCAAAGATTATATCTTTTCAATTTTCAACCCAAATTTTGCAATTAAAAGAAAATTTCTTGCTTATTTTTCCCAACTTATTTAAACACTAAGCATAATCATTACTTTCGTGGTTGCTGGGTCTATTACAGATTCTTAGACAAATTTCAATTCCTCTACCATTATTATAGATTTATATTACCAGTAGCAACCTTATAAAATTAACTTTTACAGTCTTAAAAAAGACTAATGCTATGCAAACAGACCGAATTTATTTCAATTCATTAGTTTATTTATTGAAAAAGCGCAATAAGAAAAACGGAATCAAATGATATGTCCATTTTCGATTTAAAAACTCAGTTTGTTAGTTTTTTTTCTCTTATCTTTTAAAAAGCTTTGACTAGACATAAATATTTACAAATATTATGATAGGCAAAATTATTTTGTTTCCACAAAACCTTAGAATGAAGCTATCGTTTTTTCGAGAAAAGTTTCTTATAATGGACACAAATGCCTTGAAAACATAAATTTAAAACTTACCAGTTAAAGATGATAAGCATCCCTGAAAATTAAAATCCAAACATAGTTAAATAAAGGATAATTAGACCCCAAGGTTTCAATTGGAGGAGATGATTTCATCTATTAAAGGAGTCACTCAATCAACGCATAAACATCTCAACAACTTGATAATCAACTAAATTATGAATTAAAAAAAATGGAACTCGATTACGAAATGTAATTATAAGACTTCATGCGAGACTGACAGACTAATGAAAATAACCGGTCTAGCACTCATTTTGAATATCTATTGTAAAATTCTCTAAAACTGGTAAATGAGAAAAAAAATTATTTTAAACTAAAGAATTCTGGATTATGAAATAAACATGCATTTAAAGATATATTTCTCCTTGGATTTGAAGGCCATTGAAAATAGTAAACAAGTTAAATTAATTGAAAAACAAACATATATTACTTTTAAAAAAAAAGATGTGTTAAGCATATGGTTTGCGGGTGAAATTATTTTTGCAGTAGTTTATTTCTTAGAGATTTTTAAAATCAATATAATTTTATAAAACTTAAATCAGAACTTCAGAACAAGAGCATTTGAATATCTGACCTTTTATCTGTCGGTTTAAATTATTAATATTATAGTGATGGGCAATTTTTTTTTTTTTTTAATGGCGAGTATTTACATCACCTCCTACATCAGAAGGCCTTCACACGGTTTTTTATAAGAAGTCTGCGCAGACTATTTAAAAAGTGATCCAGCTGTGCGCGTGAAGTCAGATTCTTTTTTATAAGTAATTGGGAGAAATTTATCTTATACATTTGAGAATTGAATTTGTGGTGGTTGACAAGTAAATAAGGCAAACCAATCATACTAAAAAATACAGAAAATTTTAAGAGATTTATTTGCTACCACTTTCATAATTTTACCAGATTTTGCATTAAATAGCTGTAAATTGGTTTATCTTCATAGTGGTCAGATCGGACTACTTGTAAGAAACCGTGTGGAGGCTTTTAGATACAGCGTTGGCACTTGGGTCTATTTCCTATGCGCCTCAAAAAAGTCAGAGTTGCCACACTCTTATCGTTACCCAGTGGGTACCTGTGCCTAGGCCACGGCGGTGGAGCAGCCTCGCCAACGTAATGGGCAAACTTCTTTTAATTATAACTCATTTAAACCTTACCTTTGCTACCACTAGGCAAAGAAAATTTTGCCTTTTTTAAGGACTTTTCGATGGAACTATCCCGCATTTGTGTTACATTTGGAGGAAAACCATGAAAATCTCTCACGTTTAACCTGATGGGCAAGGGGATTCTAACCTTTGATCCGTCTACCACTGAGGATATTTTACGTCAGTATTGTGCGCGGTGCGAGCAGGATGTGGAATTCGAACCCGGTTCACCTCATTGGAAGGCGAACGCTCTTAACCCTGAACCACAACGGCTCGCTTGTTATAATTTCATAACCGTTGCTAAACAGTCGACTCAATTTGTTGGGTTTACGACTGCTAATGTTCAACTCCGTAGCCTTGTAATTTTAAGCCCAATCCAGAAGGCAAGGGAACTCCTGGATCAAGTATTGGGAGAAATTTGCTTTCATGGAGGACTTTTTGATGGAACTAACCCGAATTTGCGTTACATGGAGAGAAAAACCACGAAAACGTCCCCGATTAGCCTGGCGACAAGGGGACTCTAACTCATGATCCGCATATCACTGAGGATATTTCACGTCAGCACTGTGGTCGGTGTAAGCCGAGTGCGGATTCGTATCGACCAGCCTTTGTTGGGAGTCGAAGCCGGTTCACCTCATTGGAAGGCAAACGCTCTGTCCCCTGAGCCATTGCGGCTCCGTTTGTTATAATTGTAAAGAATGAAAGAATAAAAAAAAATGTACAGAATACCGATTCAAAATGACTGTATGAAATTACATTTTTGATTAAAGCATGAAACGCTCTTCATTTTGTAAAGTTTTTAAGATGACAAATGATAGTTACTTTTGTTAAGAACAAAAAAAAAAAAAAAAAAAAAAACCATTTGGTAAAATTCTGTAGGAATTATCACAAGAAAAATAGATTTTTTAAAGCATTTTTACTTTAGAAATGCATAAAATTTCATTTCATTAATATTGAAATTAACACTTCATTTGTAACTACACTGTAAGTAAAAATGTTAGGGTATCTTAACATCAAAATAGGTGGTAATTACAGTTAAATAAGATACACACAATAAAGTTATTGAACGTTATTGCATATTGTAAAGCTTTTTAGCGTATCTTAACACCAAGGAAGCGGGGCAACTACTTCACTTATTTAGAACTAACACTGTAAAAGTTGTAGCGTAATATATCGCCGAATTGGGTAAAGGAACACTTTATTTCGTGCTGACACCAAATCGAGTGATTAATAGAGTATGATTTAAATGCTTAAAGCTAATGAACCAAACTGTTACGAGTCCGAAAACACCGATGTTGGCGCTCTTGGAATTCAAGAAAAGCCAAGTAGTTTGTTTACTATCTGGAATAAGTTAACGAGTGGCTACTTTCAATTGCTGATATTCATCAACAGAAATAAAAATTCTTCGCTCTATATTTATGTATATCATTTTTAGTTGTTTAATAAGGATATTATATTTTAACTTTTAAATCTCTGAGAACTGTATTAAATGATTTTATAATGCACAATTTCTATCCGTTCCATCACTCCTAATACGTCTTAGTGTTTTCTCTGTGCTACGTGTAAGTTTGATTTACAAACTAATTTCCTTTTTGGAATTAGTGTATAGATGCATTCTAAATTAATGATTCTTGTTTTTAATTGTAAAAATAACTTTACTGACTCTTATGCATATCTTATCTTATTGTGTCCCGTAGTGGACTGATCGTAAAGACGCGGTTCACAGTAGAACACCGAAATCAAGCATCACTAGTTATCAAGCATCACAGTAAGCGGGTGGGTGACCACTTCGATCAGCCAGCGTAAGGGCAGAGGGTGCGCCGTATCGATCCTCGTTAAACTGTTCTACAATAAAGTGCTCGACTTCGCGCTCAGGTCATCCGGCTATTAAAGCAAGGGAGCCATCGCCTCTGCAGGGGATCAAATTGCCATGGCATGTTTTCGGATCATCCTCAGGGATGTTTCCCAGACTGTCGCCAATAGCCAATTATGCAGCTCTAATGCAACGTAAATCAAGTGCCTACCTATCTATCTTATTGTAATTATAAATTTTAGTGCAACTGAATAACAAAAATGGTGCCGGCTACTATGGCGTTTCACGACACTACTTAGGTATAAAACAGTTGTCATCATTTTTGCCGTTGATATACTCTAAAACGTTTTACTGTAAAGGAAAGTTCTCGGCATATTGAAATTTTTTACAGAACTTGGTGGTGTAAAGTGCACTATAAAAACTGTTGTGTGATACCTATCCTAATTTGGTGTTAAAAATTGCTTGAATAATTACTGTTGATCAAGTTGATCGAGCGTTTACTTCAAGGGGTGTAGTGAAATCTTAACATCAATTTGTAGCTCTTTGGTGAAAATCCAAAAATTTGGCGAATAATTAGTTCATATTTAAACTATTTAACTAAAGACTTGTGTGAAATGATAGTAGGGAAACGAATAATAAATATTTTTAGACCATTATTAAACATTTTATATGAATAACTGGGCAAGATAGTGACAAGATGGTGGTTCGTTTACATGAAAATACAATATGAGTTCTTTTCGTCAGATATAATTACCAAACTGGCCGTAGAAAATTTAATACCAATTAAGTTTCAATCCTTCTTACTTATTGATAAAAAATATTGATTGAGGTCGATTATTTGCAATTTTAATCTTCCTGTCGGATTGATTTAACAATAACAAACTATTCTTATCAACTTATAAAATGCAGATATGTTTTTAGTCATAAAATAAAGCTATTTATGTTCTCATGATATTTACATAAATCTGTCAATTGCATAAAATAATTTTATAAAATTTAACTTTTATTCTCTTAGATTTCATTGAAATTCACATTAATATTCTGCCTGTGTTTGATGAACAATATGATTTCCTTTTAAGAAATATAATATATATGTTTGCTAAATTTATGACTCTTGCTTCAGTATTGTAAAATTTAGTCTATATATATTTGCAATATATTTACAATATATAGTATATATTGTAAATATATTGTATAACTATTTATTTAATATTGCCTTAGCATTGTATTGCTTTAATTTAGTGTTGTATTATTTAGTTTTTTATTGTAAAAGTAACTTTAGTCTATCTTATCGTACTGTTACTATAAATTTCAGTGTTACTAAATAACAAGCATGGTGGCATTACATTCTAGAGATTTCACTACATTAGCAATTATTTTCGATTTTGATGTAGTGAAACACCGCATAAGTGTAAAGCAACTATTTTTGGTGTTCAGACGCACGAAAAACCTATGGTGTGAATGATCTTGGTGTAAACGTTTTCCATTATAAGACTGATACGAAACCGAAAAAATGTAAAAAGTGGTAGTAATATTAATATCATTATGTTTGTAATTACCAGAATATTTTATTTTCTGTTTTAACCAAAAGTGGAGGATCCAATATTGGAAGCTAATATTCAGCTTTCTTATATCAAAACTAATACCAGTTTTTTTCCAGAACGTTCTAAGAATTTAAATTGGTTATACAAGCTCTATTTGGTGTTTAATTTCCACAATTTCAGCATCGAATTCAGAGTACACCCTTATAACTATATATTCCTAGCACAACAGTCTTGCCTCTCAGCCTATATTTTCTCATTTGTTCTTAACCTCCCAGTCTAAATTCTCAACAATGAACACGCAAATAAACATATTCTATGGAATTAAATTTTTATGCTAAATGAATGCAGCCTTTAACACGTTGAATGCCACGATAATTTTGCATGGATTGCCCGTCTGGCCAAACCGTAAATAGCTACAAACTAAAGTTTCAAATATTAGACAGATTCGGCTAGTTTTTTAAAAGGTTTAGCGTGACATATCTGAAAAAAGTGGTGAATTATATAAGCCTACGAATTGTTTAGAAATGGTGGTGGATGCAAATCTACTAAATTGAATTTATTAAACCATGAATCTCAATAAATAGACTACCTCTTGAAAATATTTATTCGTTGTCCGGAGCAAGTTGGCATCTCTGTGTACATAAATAAAACTATTTTTGTGTCTTCTATACAGCATTCATTTCTTCAAACCATTTTAGTAACGATAATAATAAAAAAAAAATAAAAATTTACTCGAATTATGTGTTTCTAATAATCTTGGCTTCGTTGGTCACCGGTGACCCCCGTGGCGCTGCGAGCAAACTCAGTGCCGGTCACCGGTGGCCCCCCTGGCATTCAACGCGTTAAAAAACTTTTTTATACATTTTGCAGTATAAATTTTCCTACCACTTTAATTATTTTGATGAACAAAAGCCTCTCGAGCATTTATTTTAATTAATAAGATGCTTTGATAGTTTTTGTTTTCTTAGTCACCACCCTTTACGTTCCATTTCAGATATTTGTTTGATTTCCGCCAAACTTTTTATATTGGAATTACTATGGTGTTACATATATTTTCATAAATTATTTCCTATTAGCTACCACTTAAGTTTTAAAAAATATGCAATTAATTAAAAGTTAAATTAGAATCTTTATACCGCTTTATATGTCTTCTTTCTCCCTAAGTTAAAATTATTACTGAGTGACTGGAGTTTTTATTTATCAAACAAAAAGAAAAACTTGTTAGCGTTCAAAATATGCAGATACTATAAAAAAGTGACAAACTGACTTCAACATTCTTAAACGATGAGTTGAAAATAAAATGCCTTGAAGAGACGCTGCCAACTACTTGTGTTTTTTTTCCTTTCATCTTTAAGTAAATGTGCCAAACCTTGCATTCAAACAGATATTACTTTTACATGAAAAGTTTTCTTTCATTCATATTTCCGGGAAGGTAGGTAAATGATCTACAATTGAATTTATTAATATCAAACCGGGATAATTTGCACGATTAATCTCCAGTAAAATACGAAGAATAAAATCAGTAATAAAGTACAAAACTTTACTAGATTACGTTTTATGGGTAGCTATAGCAACCTATATGGCTATAGCAACCGATTCTTCTCGATTTCCCGAAAAGATTTATTGTTGTATATAAAGAGGCTATAAAATATGTATACTTCTATTTAAAACTTGGAAATTCAGTTCTTAATGATTTTGACTACATTTAAATAAAAACACAATTATAAAAACCCATGATTGCGGTGTGGTTAAATCTTGAGACTATACAAGATTCCTGTATTTGTTTATCCCTTGGTTGGAAAAATCATCTTCGGAAAATGGAATGCCGATTAAGTTTTCGATAGAATTTCTGCTCTTACTTCACGGAGCAAAAAACGGTTATAATTTAATGATCGGACATATATTAAGGTTTCAAGCTTGATGGTTAACGGGCGTGAGTCAAAAAAGCCCATTAATTAATGCAAACGGTAGTTTGAGTTACGAAATCAGACACAAAAACGCACTTTATCTGAATAAACATACCTTTTTTTCGACGGATTCCTTTACCGTTTAAGAAAGGGAATTAAGAAAGGAAAACCAAAGGAATGCTGAACTAAGAAAAGGAAACCAAATAACTTGACATTTGACAAATTCTCTACTAAAGACCATCTAAAGGAATAAATAAAATGTAAGCGTGTTTTTAACGATGTTCCATTTTTGAAACATTGGTGTTTGACTGAGGCATTTTTTACAGATTGTGGTCGCCAGTCGAAACAGAATGGTATCCTATGAAAATAGCATTTTGGAAAATATATTTTTAAGGCATGAAATGATTATATATTCACGAGACTTATTCTCCAGGAATAATCTTAAAATACTACAAAAGGATATTTTTACAAAATTCTTAATTCTGTTTCACTCTCTTATTTTATAAGGATTTCACTGCCAATTGATCTCACTACCAAGATTTCATCAATCAATGATCAATGTTCACACTAACAAGATTCCATTGCCAATATTGCTTTTAAAAGAAATATTCTATAGATTCTTTGAATAACAAGCTCAATCAAAACTCCTGATTTATCTTCTAACAACGTCTCTCAGATGATTCAAGCAAATGAGACTGTCACTTGGTAAGAACGAATTTATCACGAATCCACTTCTGTTGGGAGCACATTGTTCTCCATCGTTGTTAAATAGCACAAACCCCCTGAAAAGAATTTCTTTTCAATAGTTCTACAAAAGAGAAAAACTCTGAAGCATTACTTTCTGTCATTTTCCATCGGTTATCAACCACCATATCAAAACATCCATCATAATTTATCTTGAATAAATACCAATTGAATGACAACACACAACTCGAAGAATTTGCTTGAAATGTAAAAATATAACCTTTGAAACGCAAAAGAGGAACATTAAGTTTTAAACTAATATTTTGCCTTTCAAATTTTAAAATAAATTTTTATAATTAGATGTTTCACTGAGGGTTATATTATCCTTTTAAAAGTTGCAAATATTTTAATCGCATTAGGAAAATTGAATTCTTAGTAAATTGTAATACAAGCAGGATAAAAATTAGGTTCTTAATAAATTTTAATACAAGCAGGATGAAAAATTGGATTCTTAGTAACTTTTAATACAAGCAGGATAAAAATTGGGCTCTTAGTAAATTATAACACAAGCAGGATAAAAATTGGGTTAGTAAATTTTAATACAAGCGGGATAAAAATGGGTTCATAGTAAATTTAATATACGCACGAAAAAAAAAATTGACAAATTTGACTAAATTTCTGAAATTTATGAACAATCAAATAATTGTGGAAACTTACGAAGCAAAATGTAAAAATACTAAAATTTAAATGTATGAAAAATATTTTGCTTATTTTTGTTTATTAAAGTAAGTTTATGTTTCATTTTTGGGAGATTGGCGTCGAAACAGTTAAAATATGACAGCAATAGTTTTTTCAGTTTTGAAGTTTGAATCCCTAAGTGAATTGTTTTGCACACAATTCGTTTATCCAAAGATAATTCATGCTAAAAATAATTTTTACTAATTGTTTTTTATTATTTTATTTAATATCAGCTGAAAAATTTTTTAAGTGTAAGGTATACAAATTTTTATATTATTTTACGAAATGTAATTTTATATTGCAAAATAGAAAGTTTGAACAAAATTAGTCGGTAATTTCTGAAAAATCAAATTTTGAAAGATGCTTAAAATTGATTTCTCAGGAACTATTTCTCCGATTTTGTTCAAAAATTTTTTTTTGCTGTGCAAAAATTCATTCTTTAAAATTATATGAAAAATTGTTTACTTTACAGTTCAAATATTTTTTGACTATTATTAAATTAGATAAAAAAAAATAATAAATAATTATTAAAATCATTTTTGCATGCAGTTATAGAGGGCTAAAGGAATTTTAGAGCTGAGTGCAAGAATTTATGACTTCTCTTAAAAATTTCTCGAGATATGCGAAATACGCAAAACGTAAAATTAACAATGAAGGACCTAAACTATTAAGACCATATTTCCCAGATTACGTTACCCCCTCCCCCATATTCTTAGGGTCAAGAATGTAAATTTGTAAAAAAAAAGGTATGTTTATTCAGAGAAAATACGTTTTTTAGTCTGATATCGTTACTTGAAATAGCGTCTGCTCTAATTAATTAGCATATTTAAAGTCACTCCCTCAAACCATTAAGATTAAGTTTTAATACGTGAAAATCCGATCATTGAGATCAAAACTTAATCAGGTTTTCTTTTCACATTCTACAAAGTACATCGCTAGATTCCGAACAAGTTTACAAATTTTATGATAATGTTTTTTGATATCAGAACAATGATAGGTTTCATCGCCGTCATTATTCGAGACATGGACAACCTTAGATATAGAATGGTTTGCACACTTATTGATATTACGCAATTCACAGTAAGACATATGAGGAACATCAAATCGTTTATTTATACGCAATCTTTGAACATAATGAACTAAAGGAATGTGTTTAAACCCTTTCAAAAGAAATTTCTACAATCACTCAAATGATTTTTTTCTTACAGCTTCAATATACAATTAAGGATAAGGCAAATAAAGGTTCAGAAAGAAAACAAACGCATTCATAAAGCCCATTTAATAAACAAATGATAAATAACAAAAAAAGATGGTGCATGTATGATATCCTTCATGAAAATTAAAATTTTTGCTCCCTGGAGAAAAATTATCTCCTTTTAAAAAACTGAATATTACATGGCTGATATGATGGTTAATACATAGTCCCATGTGATGAAATGCAATCTGAGAATCAAATTATTGAACTGATTTTGGAAAAGATTACAAACAACACTCTTCGACATATACATGTGGGAGGTGGTGGATGGCTATGCATGTCCCACATATGATCTAGCGGATTCAAGTCAGGAGAAAATGCAGACATTTCCATACGGGAATATCCTCAGATTGAAGGTATACGTTTACGATGTGGGGACGAGCGTTGTCATCCTTAAACACAAGTTCTGCGCTTTAAAAACAAACGTACACGTGATTCGAGAATAATGTCCCCATAAATTTGAACATTACAAACAACTTACAATTTTACAACGTACAGTTTAACTCCCTGCATGTAAACGTACAATTTTACATGCAGATCTGTTCGAGAGCTCAGTGTAATTCCGCTAACCATTCTGTTCTACCGTAATGGTGTCGTTCAATGATGTTGTCTTGGTGGTAACGGGTATTTGGTATCCTCCATATGAAAGTCCAATGTGCATCAGACTGCAGACAAACTTGGACTTGTCGGCAAGCATTACACAAGCCCACTGTGACGATGTCCAGATTGCATGTTCTCCACTACAAGGCTACTCGCTGGCGGTAGTGAGTTGTCGTGATTGGAATTCATTAGACAGGCTTGAGAGCATATAAACCAATATTTCCCAAACATTCCTTACAGCACCAAATGTAACTGTTACGTTTTAAAAACATAATATGGAAATATTTCCGCGGTTGCAGAAACGTAACTAAACGTTGCAAGTAACTTTCTTATAGATTACAAAAACGTCACAATGTTCACGTCCAAACAAAAATCTGACACAAACCGTTTTATCGTAACTTGAAATATCGCAAAAAGATAATAACTACTAACTTTTCACGGGCTTGCTTTCAGAAAGTTTTTTGAAATCTAACTGATATTATTATTCGATTACAGAACGCTTACACAGAGGAAAAAAACTATGGTCAGAACAACCAGAATATGGTCAAATTCACCGTGTTTCTGATTTTTATGGGAACACCAAAAACCAAGGTAATCTTTATTGAAGAGCTTTGGTTATGACATTTTAGTAAAATTATTAACAAAATATGGTTTTTATTACCATGCTGTTTGGTAGTAAATGCGGCAAAATTAGGCATTTTTAAGCAAGAATCAGTAATTTCAACAGTGCAGTAAACACTTGTTAACTTTGTTTTTCGTTAGTAGATTTTTTTTCTGTGCTGTAAGTTAACATCTACCAACATTTAAAATTATAAAAAAATGTGCATTTGTAAATGTACAAATACATACAATATGTACAATAACGCTGAACTAAATCAGTAGCTTAACTATTACTAAATAAATACATGAGAGTCAATAAAATTACTATATCAGGGCTCTCCCAATATCCTAATATGGAAGTGTAGAGATAGCGAGTGCAAATTCAATCGAAACCCTGAAGGCATCTTCTTATTTATATTTATTTACCTATTGTTACGCATTCATAGGTGCGCTTTCGTACTTATTACAAAACTCGGCTAATCTGCCCTTGTCAAGTCGATATATAGATAACACAAGATAAAGAAAGACAGCAAGCACATACAGCCTGAAATTTGAACCAGCTACCTACGCGTTTTAATAGCCGCATCTTTGTAACGTTTTTCTCTAATTTGAGTAGTGATGTTTTTCTCTAATATCTCTAATTTTCTCTAATTTAATCTTTTCTTAAACCTGAATAGGATTTGTAAAGGGTGTTTTGTAATGAGCACACAAGTCTTCATACGCAAGTATAACAATAAAAAAACCGTTTTGTTTTGCATACATACTAGTTTGGGCCGTTATACAACATTAAAAAAAAATTCATGATAGAATAAAGCAATAGCTCTAAAAAGTTGATCCTATTTGACACAAACAAAATGGCATAAAGCTTTTTCCAATTTAAAGAAGTCTTAAGGGCTGTAGCAGCGATTGAAAAATGGAGTTCTTATAGAAGTAAGAACATATCTACCATGGCATGCAACACATATCAGGGTAAATATGTTCTTCTCCCTCTCTCTTTCTCTCTCTCTCTCTATATATATATAGAGAGAGAGAGATAGTTTAAAATGTAGAGAAAACATGGAAAAATTAGAGAACAATGAGCAAAAGGAAAAAGAAAAATAATAATAAAAATTCAAAAAAAAAATAATTCCGAAAAAAGGAAAAAAAAATAGTAAAAATCCGGAAAATGAAAAATATAATCTTTCCATCAGCTCACACTATTATATCCGCAAAGAGGAATTTTTTCTAATATTGAATCAACATAGCCAAAGCAAAATATATCGATACAATAGTGTGAGAAGCACTCAAAAAAATTTACAACATATAAAATAGAACACATTAAGTAAAAATATCACGTAAAAACAGAAAATAAAATACAAAGAAAAAACAGAATGAAACATAAAGCGAAATCTATAAAGCGAGTAGCGAATTCAAATGAACTTACATGAACGGGAAATTTTTCAAGAGTGATTTAAAATACTTTGGTAACAAGATTGCCAGATTACAAAATATATACCAAATACTGAAAATAGGGTTTGAAGTAGAGAAAGACAGTATTTTCAATAATATTTTGGTGATTTTAACTTTCGAAGAAAAAAGAAAAAATTTAAAAATAAAATTGTATTAATTGTATTAATTGAATTGATTTATCATTATCATATTGTAATACTTAAAGGAAAATAAATTATAGAATAAAAACAAGAAAACATTGCAATTAAATGACAAAATGATTAAAAATGAATCAAAAATATTTCAAGTTCAAAATCTTTTTTGCTTACGTTGGCGAACTCTACGAATTTTATTTTTTTATTATCAAAATCTAAGGATTTATCAGTTTCAGTAATAATACAAATATCTTTCAGAACTGCCGATGCTACTGAAGCAGCAGATATGATACTTGTCACTAACACCTGCTACTGAAAATGGATGAATTTTGCTTCTTATAGTTGAGGAAATGGTTGCTTGTTGTTCCATTTTTTCTGTGTCGATCATAAGTGGGTTCAGATTTTAAAAAACAAATGGGATTGATTATTTATATATATAAAATATCTTTGTTCATTTATGTTTCCGACTCAGTCAATTCTTTTGTTTTATTTCCCATAATTTTCGCTTTTCCACTCTTAATTATTTTTGTTCACTTTTTTTGCATTGCTGTCATCTTAACTTTTCCAAATGCATATTTTTATGAAACTTCTTTGATCGATTAAAAAGGATCGCTCTTTGTTAAGAAATTTTCTCGACCTTTCACAATTACATTTCTCAAAATCTACACATTTGCAAGATTCAATATAGAATAGCTTTTTTTTCTACTTTATTCTACTCTAGAATAAAACTGTTAATTTTTTTTAGATTCATGATGTCGAATTAAATAAATATATTTCTTGTGAAAATTACGAATGAGTTGCAAAACACTCTGTACTACTTATAAGTAAGTAGTATTGAATGGAAAAATTCTGATAGCAGGCCAAAAATAGCGTGCCTGTCTCCTGGTCCTTTTGAGAAATGATGGCACAGGGATAGAGCGTGTGCCTTCCAATCAGGTGAACCGGGTTCGAATCCCAGGGATGGGTGGTTGATACGAATTCCGCATCCGGCTCACACCGACCACAGTGCTGACGTATAATATCCTTAGTGGTAGACGGATCATGGTTTTAAGTCCTCTTGCCCTTTAGGTTAACCATCGATGTTTTCGTCGTTGATAAATTTATTTCTGTACATGAAAACGCAGTATATCATCGAGCAATCGCTCTCGAGGAGTGTGTACAGAGTGAAGCTATTCAACGCCTCGTACGGCCAGCACATTCTTCAGATCTGAATCTCAATAAAAATGTGTGAGATGCTTTTAAGAGGAGTGTTTCTGGTCGAGAATGCCCTGCAATAAACAAGGACATCCTCATTCTTACATTGACAGAGAAATTGGAAATTTGCCCCAACAGCTCCTGAATACTGTTTTGCGAAGCGTCACGACATCGAGAAACCTTCATCTCCCTTCATGGTGACAGGGCCGGATTTAAGCTTGGTGGGGCCCTAAGCTACTGAAAATGATGGGGCCCTTATGAGTTAAATTCCATTTCTATACACCTAAAGTAAACTGTCATTATTTTTTTAATTGTTGAGTATTAACATTATATTATTAAAAAATTTGATAATATTACTTTATTGTTAAATATATTAATTGTGACGAGACTATTATGTAGAACTTTTCTTTTATTGCACATATTTTTTGAACGAGGGAAAAAAGTTACAAAAGAAACACATTTTAAGCACGGAGTAAAAATTTGGCGTGCTGGGCCACTATATATTTAACAGTCTTATTTTTAGATTCATTTTAATTATATTTTATTTGCAATTTTTAATGATTTTTTCGCGAATTTTTTTCTCAATTGTTTTTTTTTTTACGTTACAAAATGTATAAGACTTAGAAACATGAAATTTTGAATGTGCGTGGAAAATATGCAAAGAGTTAGAAAGAAAACAAGAAAATACAATTTGATTATTAGTTTTTTTTTTTTTTTATAACCGCCGTTGAACAACCGACCCAATTTCGAGTTACGACTACTAATATTCAACTTCGTGGCCTTGTAATTTTGAAACCAATCCAGAAGACAAGGGAACTGCCAGATTAGTACCCAGGGGTATTTCTTTGTTATGAGAACTTGGAGGAATTTGTGACCCCGACAGATTTAACATGCACCAGTCACCATTTTATGCGTGGGTATTCTTCTGCCGGATGGATTCAAACTCCCATTCTCACGAACACGAGTCCAACGCCCTATCAACCAGGCTATCCCGGCCAAATTTATTAGTTTGTTTTATAACAGTCATTGCACAGCCGACCCAATTTCGAGTTTACGACTACTAATATTCAACTCCGTTGCCTTGTGATTTTGAACCCAATCCAGAAGACATGGGAACTGCTAGATTAGTACCCAGAGGTATTTATTTGCTATGAGAACTTGGAGGACTTTGTGACCCCGACAGATTTAGCATGCACCAGTAACCATTTTATACATGGGTATTCTTCTGCCGGCTGGATTCAAACCCCCATTCTCACGAACACGAGTCCAACGCCCTATCAGCCAGGCTGTCCCGGCCAAATTTATTCGTTTATTTTATAACCATCGTTGAACAGTCGACCCAATTTCGAGTTTACGACTACTAATATTCAACTCCGTAGCTTTGTCATTTTGAATCCAATCCAACAGTCCCGGGAGGGGAGCAGGTGAGGGCCATTGTATTAATACTGTTTGTAAAAATAAAAAGACCATTTCGTAAGCTGATATTATTTAATTGATGTTTATATTGAAAATTTTTCTTCATTATTTTTGCTTTCTTTTTAATTATTTTAAGTACATTTGTTAAATTTTCGTGCAAGAAAAAAAATGTTATTATTTATGTAAATTTTGGGCTTATATTTTTAAGGATTTATTAAAGGCTCTATTAAATATCAGAGAGAATAAATGTCATACGAGTTTAAAGTATCAGCTCTGCTCTTGATGGTGTATAGTGGCTAGGATGTCAAGGAGCATCAGTTCCGGGCATCCAGCCAAAACGAGCATTCAACGTATCAATGGAACACACTAAAGCTTTATATCAATTAGCAATTAGTTTTAGATAATTACAATTGTAGAATAATTATCTTATTATAGAATGAAATGTTTTAAAAGACAAATATCTGTTAATTTTTAACATTTAATCAACGAAAAAGTAACCAATATCTAACGAATTTATTATTTTTAATTACTGATAAAGTTTGTGACAGAAAAAAAAATAGAGCCTGATAAATTTCAGAATTTTAGAAACACCTTCTAGTTATACTATTCAATCAAATAGGTTTCGATGTCTTTCATCCCGGTCTCATTAGTGATTCAGCATATTTCGATATCATTTTTGTTTCGTTCTTACTTAATATTAATTTGTTTGCGACAGTTAATTTGTATGCCTCATTTACTACATTTTCGAGGAGTTTAAAAATATAATATTGAGGATTTTAACTTTTTTGTATGCCTCTTTTATTACGTCATCATCACACCCACACGCAACTGTCTACTCTAAATAATTCTATATAGAATGAGATAGAACAAACGTGTGTAGTTATTTAAATTCTTATTCAAAAGTATTAGTTAATTTTTTTTTTGAACTGACAATTTCTGTCCCTTTTTAGATATTTTAAAGTGCTATTTAAAACCGCTGCATATCACATGAAAGCATTAAATATATCATTTGTACAATTTTAAAGTAAAATAAAAGGGAATTCTGATCCTTAGAAACAGATATTAAATAGTCTGATGATCGGATGATGGGACAAAAAAAACTTTTTTACCTTTTAAACTAAAAAATTATTTATTTATAAATGATTTATTAATACCTAAATTGCTTGAAAGATAATATGTTCCCTACTAATGACACCGAAGTTTTTTGTTTTATTCAGTCATTTATTTATATTTTATCTGTCCGACAATGTAAAAAAGAAAAAAAAATGCATTTTGGGCTTCTGAGAGCCCCAGCTCCCAATAAAACTTTAAAAAAAGAGGCAGCAGGGAAAGCAGGATCTGGGGGCCCTTGTCATCTCGGGGCCCCAAGCTACAGCTTATTTAGCTTATAGGTAAATCCGGCCTTGCATGGTGATCATACCTCCTATTGACTTCATACTCCACGATGCCTTCAAATGGTATTTAATTTTTTCTCAGTTTTTAACACAAAATGACTATTTTGTTCCTTGAACACATTTCATACCTTTTGTGTTTCAGAGCACAATAAATTATCTTTTTTTAATGTTCGGACATTCTTTATTTTCACTTGCAATTTACAACTCTTTATACGCTATGCAACCATTTGTTAACCGTCCTTAGCAGTGTATGACTTTAGTGTGACTTGATTCAATTCCACGTAAAAAATTACACCAGAATTATCTTGCTCAGACTATGTTTTCCCGCCCCCTCAGTAAATTCTAGATGGAGACGAAGGGTGATAGTCATATTTTTTAAAATAACTTTCTCATTTCCGTATTCAATTAATTATGTACGGGCTTTAAGGGCCATATGTTAAAGTTTAATCTATTTTGTTTCTTTTCCGACACTGTCTAGTTTGTAAGAGGCATTGAATCTGTAAAATTTGAGTCTACTTTAAGGTCATACATGTTTTCATCCGTATGTATTCGCAGAAACCTGGCAGAATTTGACGATGATTTTTGAAAGACCTTTGATGCAAAATATTTATTGCTTAATAGTTAGTGTGAAAGTAGTAGAATACAAAACGTGCATTTCAAAACATGTATCATAATGGATAAATAATTTTTCTCAAAATTTCAGAGGATTTCCAAAAACTTTAAGAAAAAGAAGCAAAAATAACGCGTCAAAAAATTTTATGTAAAGAATATATCCCGAAAATTTCAACAATGAAAAAAAATCCAACCTTATCTAATTTGCCCGATTTTTTAAAAAACAACTTGATCCTTATGCCTTGTAAACTTGCTAAGTCGTTATGCTATCGAGGATATTGCCAAAACTGAAACACACCATTGTTTTATACATGTTTTATTTATTTGAAGTGGAGGTTAAAATTATTTAAAATATAAATTATGCATTTAAGCTACGTATTTCAGTTTTGAAATTAACTAATAAAGATTATTTACTTAGACAACACTTTTAGACTAAAATTAATTTCATCAATTTTGCATTGTATAATTAATTTTGTAACTTGTTCACAACAACTAAAATACATGTTTTTAAGCAAAAATATTATTAAAAAATATTTCGAACTTAAGTGTTCGCATTTTATGTGCTTACAAAAAGAAATGAAGACTCAATTATTAGATACGTTTAAAAGAATAATTATCAAGTTTTTCTCAATCAAAAACTGATAATGCTGAATCAAAAACTGAATCTTCAAGAAGTTGTGCACAGTTTTGAAATTAATAAAATTTAGAAACTTGCAAGGAAATTTAGTTACTTCTAACAACGTTTTCAAACATGTGAAAGCAAAATAAAATTTCATTTTTAAGAACTACTTATGTGTAGTTGTGGACAAAGTAACTTTTACTTAAATTTTCTAAATTAAACATCGTTTATTGAAACATAAATTTTTCTACCACTAGAAAAACTGATCCCCAGGGATGCTATTTTATCTATAAAAAGTTTTGCACAGTTTTGCAATCAATAAAATTTAGAAACTTGCAAGAAAATTCAGTTACTTTGACAACATTTTCAACGTTTTTCAAAAATTTTTTTTCATTTATAAGAATTATTTATGTGTAGTTGTGGACAAAGTAACTTTCAATTTTTTTTCATTTATAAGAATTATTTATGTGTAGTTGTGGACAAAGTAACTTTTACTTAAATTTTCTAAATTAAACATCGTTTATTGAAACATAAATTTTTCTACCACTAGAAAAACTGATCCCCAGGGATGCTATTTTATCTATAAAAAGTTTTGCACAGTTTTGCAATCAATAAAATTTAGAAACTTGCAAGAAAATTCAGTTACTTTGACAACGTTTTCAACGTTTTTCAAAAAATTTTTTTCATTTATAAGAATTATTTATGTGTAGTTGTGGACAAAGTAACTTTCAATTTTTTTTCATTTATAAGAATTATTTATGTGTAGTTGTGGACAAAGTAACTTTTACTTAAATTTTCTAAATTAAACATCGTTTATTGAAACATAAATTTTTCTACCACTAGAAAAACTGATCCCCAGGGATGCTATTTTATCTATAAAAAGTTTTGCACAGTTTTGCAATCAATAAAATTTAGAAACTTGCAAGAAAATTCAGTTACTTTGACAACGTTTTCAACGTTTTTCAAAATTTTTTTTTCATTTATAAGAATTATTTATGTGTAGTTGTGAACAAAGTAACTTTCAATTTTTTTTCATTTATAAGAATTATTTATGTGTAGTTGTGGACAAAGTAACTTTTACTTAAATTTTCTAAATTAAACATCGTTTATTGAAACATAAATTTTTCTACCACTAGAAAAACTGATCCCCAGGGATGCTATTTTATCTATAAAAAGTTTTGCACAGTTTTGCAATCAATAAAATTTAGAAACTTGCAAGAAAATTCAGTTACTTTGACAACGTTTTCAACGTTTTTCAAAAAATTTTTTTCATTTATAAGAATTATTTATGTGTAGTTGTGAACAAAGTAACTTTCAATTTTTTTTCATTTATAAGAATTATTTATGTGTAGTTGTGGACAAAGTAACTTTTACTTAAATTTTCTAAATTAAACATCGTTTATTGAAACATAAATTTTTCTACCACTGGAAAAACTGTTGCCGACAGGTATTAGAAAATATGTCTAAGCACAGATATCTAATCTCTAAACTCAAGATTTACTTCTTTAAGGACTTGATTTGTTGTTGCAACATGTTACAACTTCAATGATATTTAGGATCTCCTAGAATACGACTAAACAGATTCGATGAATCGGTTAGTAGCGCTTCGCGCCAAACGTCGAGATAACCCCAATATCCAGCATTTAGCATCCAACATATATCTAATCATTTTTTTTTTCTTAAGATGCTTTTGAAAAATATTTCCCAACTTTTTTAAAATTGTCTAAAATTTTTTAAACACTTTCGTTAGTGTTAAAAAGTATTTTATTGAATCTTCTCAGCATTGTAATAAAATATTCCTTTAGTAAGTGAAAATTGTTTTAAACAAGAAAATGACACTGAATATTATAAAGTTGCATGAATTGAATGTATTCAGAAATTATTTTTAAGTAACATTAAAATTGTATAGTTTCAGTTTAAAGTGAGTCGTTATAAATGCTTTCATTGCCTGTTATAGGCGTTTCAAAATATTGTAAAATAAGGAAAGTAAAATCTGTCTGTTCAAACATAAATTAAAAATAATTTAATTTAAAAAAAAACTGAAAATAATCAAGTTTTAATTTTATTCACTTCGTATAAATTCAAATGCGATTGAGGATACATGCGCTTCAAATTATGGCAAAATGAGAAAACGTAAAATGCGTTCATTTAATGTAAATTGAAAATAATTTCATTTATAAAAGTCTAAAGTAATAAAATTTCTAAATTTATTCACTTTGAATTAACTCAAATGCAAGTAAGAATATATATACTTTGAATTAAAAAAAAGTAAGGAAACGTAAAATGTGTTCCTTTAAATATAAGTTAAAAATAATTTTATTTAAAATAGTCTGAAATAGTTAAGTTTTAATTTTATTAACTTCGAATAAATTCAAATACGGCTGAGATTAAATGCGCTTCGAATTAATTCAAAATAAGAAAGTGTAAAATATGTTCATTTAATATAAATTAAATGTAATTTGTTTTAAAAAAGGCTGAAGTAATAAAGTTTCAATATTTATTCACTTCGAATTAACACAAATGCGTGTAAGAATTTATGTGCTTCAAATAAATACAGACTAAGGAAACGTAAAATGTGTTTATATAAATATAAGTTATAAGTTATAAAAAATAATTTGATTTAAGATAGTCTGAAGTAATCAAGTTCCAGTTTTATTTACTTTGAACGTATTCAAATGCACGTAAGAATATAAACGATTCAAATTAATACTGAATAAGGAAATATAAGTGTTAATTTAAACATAAATTATAAAAAAAAAATAGAGTTGCCTGACGCATGAAATTTCTGAATGTTTCAGCATATTTATAACTAAATTTTAAAAAAAAGCGTCATTTAAAATAACATACACTTAGTTTTAATTATTTTATTAACGAGGAAAAAATGATTAACTTATAATACTTACAATTTAAAAGAAGCTTTTCGGCGAAATTCAATCCATTAAAATTATAAATTTTTCTAAAAGAAAGTATAGAAAAAAGAGGAATAGAATTTCCGCATATTGGCAAATAGCTTGATTTGTTTTCACGGGAACAATTAATCTTACTGGGATGTAATAAACTCCTTTCTTTAATGTATTTTTAATGACGTAAGAAATGTCTTTTTCTTCGTTGAATTTTTGTCCTTATATCTTGAATGAAATTTCAAAGGGAAAGTGCTTTTATATGCCATTCATAGATAAATGTAAACGCTTGAATGAAATTTCAAAGGAAAGTGTTTTTGTATGCAATTCATAGACGAATGTAAAAAAAAATCATTAGTTGATGAATTTATTTTAATATTGAAGGTGAAATATAATCTTTGCAAGCATATGTTTTTACATAGTTAAATTTTGAAAATTGATTTGAAACAATCGAGTACATAACTTTCAGATATTATGCTTGGTATAATCTATAGCCCCGACCTAAAAAATTTTACTATAATTTTTATATTATTACTATTTTAACCCACTGGATTTCAATTAATTTAAATTATGAAACTGTCAAACTGGTTTTTGATTACAAACGATAGGGAATTTCTATGGTTGATTACTTACCAACTATTACCTTTCATCACTAAATAAGACTTTCTGAAATACAGCAAAATAATTTGGCCTTTTTATTCAATGGAAACATATGCTTGTAAAATAACTCGATTTAAGAGAGACTTACATGGAAATGGTTATAAGCAAAACTTTTTTTTATAAAATCTCAGAATACCTCGTGAAGTGCATATTGATGCATCTTTCGTTCTACAGAATTCAAAATTATTCCTGAAATTTTCAGCAGATTTTTTTTGTGAAACGTTTTTACTTTTCATTCAATACACATTTTGAGAATATCTTGTATGACATTCTCATCTGAAATATCTGTTCTCAATGAAATTTTAAATAGCCTTTTTAAAATTATCTAAGTACCTTCTTAATAGCTCTGAAATCTAAGAATTAGTTAAATGCAAACAACACATTAACTTTTTCTTGCTTACAGACATTTTTACATAGATTCAACGTCTTAATTATTCGATTTGCAAAATGTAGAGGTTGTATTATCCTCGTCTAACCAAGATACCAACAATCATCAACTTCATTCCCTAAAAAGTTGAACCAAAATCTACAAGATAATGCTGCCATAATTCTCTGCCCACAACTATATGATAATCAAATTAAAATATTAAGTTATCAAAAGACCGGACAGACTATATATGAATATCAAAAGACGGTATATATGAATGAAAATCAATAGAAGATTGGCATTCAAAAAGTTGTTTCAGATACCTGCAAAATCAATCATCTTTTGGAATTTAAATGCATTTCAGAAGTATTTTTACCATTACTGGTTTCAAACATTTGTATCATACCATAATTGAATGAATAATATAAAGAAATCATACTAATGCGCCTTTTATTTTTAAAGCAATGACAGTTCCAATTGATTTGAAAAAAAAAATTCTTTTAAAAATTAATAAGTGGTTACAAACTTTTTCCCGCCACTGTGTGTATTTCAATAAAGTCATTTTTCAGCCTCCGTTTAAACAATTTTTCATTATCCCCAAATCATTTTTCATCAACTTTTTATAATTTTATTTTATAGCCGTCATTGGACAGCTGACCCAATTTCGGGCTTACGACTACTAAAGTTCAACACCGTAACCTTGTCATTTTGAACCCAGTCCAGAAGACAAGAGATCCAGAAGACATGGATCAAGTATTGGGTGAAATTTGCCTTCGTGAAGGAACTAATCCGCATTTGCGTTACGTGGAGAGGAAGACCACGAGAACCTCCAACGGTTAGTCTGACAGCAAGGGGACTCAACCATGATCCATCTACCATTGAGGATATTTTACGTCAGCACTGTGGTCGGTGCGAGCCAGAAGCGTAATTCGAACCCGGTTCACCTCATTGGAAGGTGACTGCTCTAATCCCTAAACCACAACGGCTCGTTTGTCATAATTTTATTTCATTTTGCAACCGTTGCTGAACAGTCGACTCAATTTGTTGGGTTTACGACTGCTAATGTTCAACTCGTTAGCCTTGTATTATTTCAAATCAGCATTGTGCCGGCGGGAGGCGGATGCGGAATTCGCATCGACCAGCGATTGCTGGGATTCGAACCCTGTTCACCACATTGGAAGTTGAACACTCTATCCCCTGAGTCATCGCGACTCTAAAAAAAGCTATTGTATTAATAGGTTTAGAGCACTCATCTAATTGAAAAATCCTTACATAAGTGAAGTTACATAACAGTCAATTCTTTCATATTTCAAGCAAAACTAACATTTTGATGCGTGATTTATAAAATTTGATTTGAAATGACAATAATTATATATCCATAAACATTAAAGATGAAATTTCGAATTTTAGGTGCTTTTTTTTAATTTGATAAGAAAACCCTCAAAACTGTTCTAAAATACAATGCAGACATACATTTCTAATCTGCTTTGCGAATTCATACTCATTGAGCCTTTATGAATCAATCTTTTCACATATTTTTTTTTGCATTTAAAGACCTTTAATAGTTATTTTGAATTTACTTTAAAAGTTTGGAAAACATATAAGACTTCATTTCAAAATGTGTTAAAACTTATGGGAACGAATGAAGACTTTCTGTGATCGTTAAAATCACTTAGTTTTCGAACTATTAATGTAAATAATTCAGTACTAGAATAAAAATATTAAATTGAGGTTCTCTAAATTTTCTGTTTGTGTGTGTTTTCTTTGGTGATCTTTTATTAGGAATCTCTTTTTTTTGCAAAAGCAATGTATTTTAATACTGTATGTTTGTTTCTTAAAATAATTGCTAATACTTTTGCTCTAATATAAATGACAAAAAAAACTAAGAATTTGCATTTAAATTAGAAATGAATTCTCTCAAACGTAAAGATATTACAGACAAATATTAGTTATGAACATGATTATTCAGACACTAAAAATAGTGTATTAAAAGTTTTTGGAGTCTAGCCAGCACCTAGGATTATTTTTGAAAAAAGCCTTTTCACAAAGATGATATATGAAATTTTATTCAGTAATCTAATTAAAATGTAAAGATCCTATAAGCATTTAAAACTGCTATGTTTTCACTTTATGAAAGCACTACCTGATTATTCTGAACTGATACGCTAAACAAGAGTATTACATAAGTAAATTATATTTTAGAATATCTCCCAGCAAAAAAAAAAAAAAAAAAAAAAAAAAAAAACGTATTCAGAATAAAATAAATCAGTATCGTATCATGATGAAATTTATCTACAAAAAGACAAAAATCAGATAGCTTGTTCGTGATGAAATTCAACTAATTAAATCGTATTAAAAACAAAAAGGTGTTTTGTTAACTATTCATATCATGATGACATTGATCTAAGAAGAAAAAAATAAAAACGTACCTGTCTAAATGGAATCAAAAGAGCAAATCATGACTTATTGTTCAGAGCACTTCACTCTACTTATCATTGTAACTTTTTTATCCTTCTCCTAACAGTTTTTTTTATTTTGTTCAAGATTTATTTGCTAATCTATTTTTAGCTTATTAAAAGATAGATTCTTCAGAAAGTGTGAGTAAACAACACAATTTATGAAGGTTTATTTTTTTATTAGGTAGTATTATAATGAAATTTATCCACATAGTATCGACTATCATGTTTTGATGGTGATTTGAAAACTTCAAAATGTGAGGAAGGTAATAAAAGCCGGCATGTTTCATCCACTCGAAAATAAAATAAAACTCTCACTAGGCGCAAATAAGAAAACATCTCACGGCCACTGTAGTTTTTTCACTTTTCTTATTTTATGTTTCACTCCTGACTACCGCGATTTTTTTAGTTTTTCAAATCATTTTTGTTTCCTCATTCACGTCTAATGAGTTTTGAGATCTATTTTTGAGATTCGATTGATTACGTTTTAAGTCCGCATTTTGCCATATAAAATTATATTCTTCAAAATGATGTAAAAAAATTATATACCATAAAAATAAAAATAAAAATTTCTGATGATTAATAAATAAAATAATTGAAATAATAAATATTTACTCAAAATTATTTTTGCATGGGATTATTTTTCGATAAATGAATCTTATGATAGTGTACACAAATCACATTACTTATCACTTTCGTTTCCTCATTCACGTCTATAGTCACTTGAGATCTACTTTTGAGCTCGTCTTCTTTATATTTTTGAAATCAAATGAAGTTTTTAAATCATCAAGTACGTATGTTTGACGAATTATTAAATTTTAATATCAATTAAGGTAAAGAAAAAATATTCAAAACATAATGCGAGTTTCTTAAAATTTGATTTACTAATCGAATGATTACGTTTCAAGTTCGTATTTTGCATTTTAAAATTACATTCTTTAAAATGATGGTAAAAAATTGTATACGATGCAAATCAAAAACAATTCTTGACAATTATTAAGTAAAATAATAAAAATAATACATATGTACTAAAAAATATTTTTGCATTGAATTATCTTTGGATAAATGAATTTGATGATTGTGTGCACAAATATTACAATTCACTTAAAAAGTAATAAAAGAGATATCACAAAATACGCAACATTAAGGGTTCCAAACTATCGGGATGCAGATTGTGGCTATATTTCGGGGATTAAAAACATTATATTTATTCTGAGAGAGCACGGTTTTGAGTCTAATTAATTAATTATCATCTTTGAGGTCACACTCTTGAACCATTGGGATTAAGTCCTAGAACGTGCAGATCCTATTATTAGATGTACTGGTCTTTTTTTTTTATTTGTACAATGTAAATTTAGCTTGCTTTGTAATTATAGTAAAGGGACATACTTTCTGTGAGGCATTTTAATTTTATACTTTATCAGATTTAGTGAAAAATGCAGTTTTTGGCGCTTTTCTGTCAGACGGATCTATCCTTTGAGAATAAACCGAAATGAAGATACTTTTCTTAAAACTGTATCTAAATTTATAATTTTGAAAGAAAAAATACAATATAATTTTGATATTTGAAAAAACTTATTTTTCTTGGTAATGAATTTATTAAAAAATATCAATAAAGCAAGAAGGAAGATATTTTGTAAAATTCTTTTAACTTCATTTCTTCATCTAATTTTGTCATACTTTAAAAGCAAGTTCAGAGATTGTTGATCTCACATTTATTTCTGTTGTATCTGCTGTATATCTGGGGCAGCGACATTCCGCTCTTGCAAAGCTTCTGACCGAAAATGTTTAATTAAAAAATTCATTAACATTTTTAGATGTTTCATTAGATTTACTCGAAAAAAATCATTTTTTAATGTTTTCTCTTGAAATATTAGGAAATAATCTATTAATATGAAGACAAAAAATTGTTGAAAGCTTGAACAAATTTTTTTTTGCTTAAGCAGAAATATTGACTTCGTGAAGCTTTGTATTTGATGATCATGCTTTATTTTTACACTAATACAAATTCATGACTAAGGAAGACCTTTTTTAATGACAGAATCCTGCAGTGATTTTTTTTTGTTTATAACTGTAAATTATCAATACAGATTGAGTTCCTACAAAAGTATCCTAACTTTTTTGGAGATTCACCAGTACTGTCTGAAAAGGATTTCTAACAATGCACTTATATGCAATTTTCGTAATTGTTTTCTCAAAAATGTTATGATACTTTTGATTTATTTTCCTACAAGATGGTAGAGCTAGTCTTTACGATGGAAGATGCTTTTTTGAGGTAGACCTATATAAAAAGTTGCGGATTTCGCATATTTTGAAACTTTCAATGATGATATCAGATAACAACATCAATATCTCAGTAAAATATTAAGTCACAGAGTCAGAATATTAAGTTGAATATTAAGACACTTGCATTAATAACGAACTTTAAAATCCTTTGAAAAACTTACTGGATTGCAGTTGGTTAAACAGGATTTCCAGGGTAGGAAAGAACCCAAAACTGAGTTTTTCGCTAACATCTATAAAGCATAATAAAAAGAAAGCAGAACGTGCCCATTTTCATAACAAAGAAAGAATTTGCTAATAATATGGCAATAGCATATTTGAGTTCACCTTCTCAAGCCATTGAGATTAAGTCCAAGAACGTAAAAATCCGATCATTAGATCAAAAGTTATTCAGGGTGGTCATTTTTTTGCGCACTGTACATTATAAATTGATCAGCGTGGAACACAATAAGGAAATAAGTACATAGTTTCATATTCATAGAGTCATTTTTATCTTATTTCAAAACAGATTTTCTGCTGTCAAGCACTGTAATAAATTCACTTCAAGAGTAAAGAACAAAAAATTCAAATAAGACCGTCAATTAACTATTTTATTTAGTTTTGTATCCTGAGAAGAACAATTAATAAAAATTCTGATATTCTTTTATCGAAACACAATGAACATTTCAAAAATCTAATGTAGAGCTCACATCTAAATTCGAATCCTGAAAATGGCTGGGAAATTTGTCTCGCCTGAGTGCTGACGAAAAATAAGAGAATCATCTTGTTGTTGGCCTGAGGTTTTTAATCGTTTTCCTTTCCTTGTAACAAAAATGCGGATTAGTTTCCCTCAAATAGAAAGTGACCCAGCACAGCAACCAAAAGTTCCAAAAATTAAAAAACTATAGAACTATTTATTCGATATAGATAAACCTATGAAAAGCAGTGAAAAAATAACAAAACTTGTTATTTCGCAGTAAAAAATTTATTATCATTGTTTAAATTTAGTTATTTATTATAGAATTAGTTTTCCCTAAGCAATACATTAAGCATGTTTTTAGGATTGTTGTTTTCCTAATTTATTACTTCAATTCTAGTTCATTTCATGACAGCTGAATGGAAAAGGGAATTTGCAAAATCAGCAAATTTTGTTGGATGTCATTTTTAAAGTGTGAGCGCAAAATAATGACAACCATAAATACTCTAACTAAACATTTATTTTTCGCAATTCCATAATGAAAATGAACCATAATGTTAATTTTTCTATGCCTCGAGCAGAATTTGAAAACTTAAGCTAAAAATTCACCAAAGCGGTAAATGAATGTAAAAAAAAATAGTTATTTTTATATGTTTCAATATTTCATTTAATAATGAATGCGAACATTTTCAATTGCAAATTTAACAAATATTTACCTCTTTTTAAACTGTAGTTTTAACTAACAAAATCCAAATTTTAAACTCCATCCGTTGTATAGTTCTATAAAAATAAAAATTTAAAGATAATGTTCTTTGAAAAATATTTGTCTAACTTAGTTATAACTATGTGTTTTATCACTTAAAATGACACAGTTTAAGACGAAGTGAAATTCTTTACACCTTATACAATAAAAAGAAAAATTAACGTTACAGAGTATAGTAATTTTCAAAACTTATGTTTTGTAAAAAATTATCTTTAGAATAATAAATTTTATATCATGTGCAAAACTCTTTTGATTCATTAACATAGTTCCAGACATATGTTGAAAGATGTCAGTTAAATGAATTTTAAAAACTGCCGAAACTATCATAAATTACGGCATATCTTGCATCGAAAGAAAGGTGTTTAGAGAAAAGGGAAAAGGATCTAAAATGGATAAGTGTGTCCAATATATATATATATATATATATATATATATATATATATATATATATATATATATATATATATATATATATATATATATATATATATATATATATATAAAGAGAGAGAGAGAGAGGTAGTAGCATGCTGGGTCTCGTAACAGCTAGTTGACTAACAGCAAAAGCAGTAGCCTATGTTGCTATTGTCTGGACCCTACTGTATCAACTATAAAAAAACGCAAAAATTATTTAAAATATACACTAATAACTGTACTAGCTCACTTTTTCGTGTTTGAATACAGAACTGTTATTTTTCGCTACATTTTAATTTCTCACAATTTACCCATGTTAATTATTTAAGAAAGCAGATTATTATTACTTATTAGAGAATTAAGAAGAGTTAAATGAAAGCGGATTTCAAGCTGATATGATAATTTGTTTTAAGGTTATGAGCATTTTTATGCACCTGGTTATGGCTCCCTGCTTGAAAAAGTAGCAAATTTCGCAAACCTTAAACTTTTCAGAAATAGGTCAGTATTGTTTCTTGTGTAATTTTAATGCTGAATCGAATAAAATCATCTGCAAATAAAAGCATTTATTGCTTGAAAGTTATATGAATTTTTTTTTGGAATTTCTCCTAATGAGATACGTTTTTATATTTAAACAAATGATTTGAAATGAGCAACTAATAACTTTTCATTCTGCTCGGCATTATAAGTTACATAGGAAATATTTTACTCAACCTTTTTTAAAAGCATTATTTCAAATCGTTCTCTTTTAAAGTTTCCTCTTAAAGATTGTTCACAATTTTCAAACAAAAGCTTGTGGTTAGTTATATTCGATGGGGTGTAAAAAATGCATAAAAATTGATATCTAACTTTAAAATTTTATGTTATTAAGCGATTGTTGATTCTTGATTGCATTGATTAAAATATTAAAATAACTACTTTTTTCGAAATTCTGATGTGATTGAATTCTCTTTCAGAATCAGCTTCAAAAATTGATTAAAAAAACTAATAATTTTAAGAAATCTATCAAAACGTTTAAAAATATATGCTAATCGTATTGAGTTTACGTAAAGATATGTAAGAAAAAAATGCCATACTACCATTGTGTTATTAGTACATTAATGGTAAATCCAATTATGGGAAAATAAAAAGTGTTAAAATTTCCTAATAAGATTGGAATTATATATTTGAATTTCTCTAAAAAGGTTGTTAGTGGTAGTACTTTCTTCACTGTATTTTATTTTGTGACTGTGGTACCTGTCACACTTTTAGACGTTTTTAGCTATGAAGATTGAAAATATATGACCGAAGGGAAATGACATTTAATTGAAAAAAATTAATTTGCATCCAGTTAATTTAAACCATGAAAAAAAAACAATTTATTTTGTTTAATTAATTCTGTTAAAGATCATATGATTCTAATATTTTTAAAACCTGCCGCTATTATTGTTAATATGACTTTCTTACTAATTCATATTTTATACTTTTGGTTCCAATATTTCCACGTTTCAAGTGGGAGACAGAATCGATATTTGAAATAATTTTTGGTTTGCACAAAAAAAACGAAATTTTTGTTTTAAATATAAATATTTAAAGCGTCAGCTGACCAATTATTTCAATTTGCAGTTTTATATCTTTAACAATTCAATCACCTTAGTTACAAATATGTGAGTTCCCACAAATAATCTTTTTTAACTGTGGAATTTGTGATAAGTGTCATTTCAAGATAATTTAATTGAATTTATTTAAATTACAGAAGAAATATGTATTTAAAACTTTCTTTTATAGCTTAACCAATCAAGAAATTACTGCCGCAGGTGTAATATTAAAAACTTCTGGATGATAAATTAAGATCTCCTAATGACCTAAGGGTGAAATGGAAACCTCTTAAAGTAGTAAAAATCTACCTCCTCACACAAGTTAGATGAAACACCTCAGGTTGATACCTCTGCCAGTATTTTTGAGGTATTCATTAACCTAACAATATATTTAAATAGCAACTTCATTTATACCTTTGAAAAACACCTCATTTACACCTCAAAAATACCTGAATTTTTCCGTAACTGTCTTGTTTATTTATTATCTATAGTTTTTAAAAATTGATTTTTAAAATATTGTTCATATTTATTAATATAGTAATGTGCGTAATTTTTATTCATATGAAATTAAGAATATTCAAAGGACACTATTAAGTAATATACCTATAAAATATTGTCAACCTGAAACTTTTTCATTTATGTATTTTTTGCACACTTGGAATTAAGAATATTCATTTGATAATAATTGCTCTGTAAATTATTGCTTACTTGAAATTTGTCAAATGAATGTTTTCTGACAATTTGAAATCATTCATTTGTTAATAAATGAAACTTGACATTTGTATATTTTGTGCACGTATGGAATATTCAAGTAATAACATTTGGTAATATACCTTCTATTTTCTGTAGATTTGGAAG
Source organism: Parasteatoda tepidariorum (assembly GCF_982258835.1). Taxonomy (NCBI): domain Eukaryota; kingdom Metazoa; phylum Arthropoda; class Arachnida; order Araneae; family Theridiidae; genus Parasteatoda; species Parasteatoda tepidariorum. The sequence goes on from NC_141766.1 coordinate 6,784,283, forward strand.
TAAAAAAATGTCTAATGTTAACCTTTGTTGGTTGTAATCCAATGAAATAGAATGTTTACAAGAATAAAACATCAACAAAGGGAGTTGGCAGGGAACTGCTTGTAAATAGCACTATTTTGATACTCAGCGAGATAAGTGACGATTTCAAACTTTTTTTAGCCTAATACATGAGGTGAAATTTTAAATTGCCTTCTCAATAATTACAAAAGCAGCCCTGTTTGTTTACAATTATAATTATGGTTACAACAATTATAATTATGGTAACAAATTTGTCACGAGAAACCAGATTCACGTAAAATTTTTGTTTGTTTATGTTCTGTTTTGTTTATTTGTTTAAAGTTTCATGGAATACGAAAAAATAAGTTTTTTAATTTCAAGCAATAATATTTTTACAGAATGAACAGTATTTTGAGAATGAAAAATGCTGTACACATTTAAGACATATTACATAGTTAAAACATATTGTACGTAATAAAAACAAAATATTATACATAATCAAATTTTATCTGTTTAACTCATTCTTATATTGGAAAAACGATTTTTCAGTGTCTACGCTGTTTGTAGGCATAGATAAACGTCGAAAATTCGGGATAATCTACCTTGGATTCCCAAAATTGGATTAATTTTTTCGCCAGTGTGATTCCGTTGCTTTGAGAGCATTCAACTTGTTTTTCCTCAAACATCTGGCTACTCTAAAAATGTTATTTTACTATTGATCTATTCTCTTAAATGTTTTCAATTACGAAGCTCTAGGAAAGTAGCTTTAAAATGTAACAGATTAAAAAAAATCAAATTCTAAATCTTTTTAGTAGAGAAAAAAAAACTGCGAATTTTTGTGAAATGATGAAAATTCATGCCGCGACAAATTTGCAACCCTAATTATAAATGTATTAGGACAGCGCTCCTTCAGCTTTTCTGTGTGTACTCTTTTTACTTTCTCAGATTCGACAATGAAAGTAATTTTTAGAACTTGAAATAATGAACGGCTAATATATATATATATATAGTATATTTATTGAATCGCGTTATAAACAACAAAATCTCAAAATCTCAAATAGTAAAAATTGATTAAAAACCTGCATACATTTCAAAGATCAGTAAGATAAAAAATGCAGGAATGGAAAAAATGGAGAAAATTCGATATACCTCATATTAATGTTACCCAGTTGAAGGATCCAGTTTCATTGATCCCAATTTCGTCAAAAGATTTTATATTTAAAGTGGTAAAAATTGCTCACTTTAATATGATCATCTCGGTTTATAATGATTTTGACTGGTACTATGTAATTTAGATGTCATACCAATTTTTTAAGTGTGTTGGTGAAGTTAAAATAAATCCTTCTAGCAACTGCAAATTCAATTTTTACTTTTGTTTCAGTTTTGTTTTGAACCACTTTATAAACAATTTTTCAGAAAGTTGCATGCTATTTGAGATTCGTTTTTCCAGTGACCTAAAACAAACATTATTTTTAAAATAGAATTTTTAAAAAACTGTAAGACTATTAGCTTATCTAACTTTTTTGTTTAAATTCAAATAAACTTTTTTGTTTAGTGATAGACAAAACTCTTTTATTTTTAATTTATAAAAATACTTCAAGGAAATTTTTTTCTGAAACTATGAAATTTCCGTAGTATTATTTGAAAGGGTATAAGAAAATTTATACTTATCGGAGTTTTTTCATATATCCATCACTTTTGGTGGTTCGGCATTAAAGGGTTAAGAATATAATTATTTAAATTAGATGGGTGATTACTTTAGTCTAAGCACACAGGTACTTTTTACATCACTACAATAATAAAAATGTGATTGCAACATTTTTCATATACACTACCGGTCAAAAGTTTGCGAAAATTTTGAAATCTACAAAAAAAAGTTCTAAATTCAAATGTTCATAGAACTGCGAAAAATCATTCAAATGGCATGAAAATTTGATATGTTCTAATGTGAACTCTTTACAGTTAGTTACATATGATCAAATTGCAATACTTTGTTTTTTGCGAACTGAATCCACCTTTTCATCATGAGTTGTTTCTATGGTGAAAAAAGTTGTTAAGTTTGATCACTTGCCAAACTTGCAAAAAATTTTTTTTGTACTTTCTGTTAATAGAAAATAGTTATTTGAACAGTTCTGTGTAAGTCCTCAAAATTTCAAATCGATTTGATTTTTTTTGACGAAGTTATAGAATTTTGAAAAACATGTGTACTTTTCTCGATTTTTAAGCATTCCACATTTGCGGTCCTTTGGTCTATACATCTTCGACCAAAGAACTTTTTAATTTTAATGTTTTCTATATTTTCAAATAATTAATATTGATTATAAAACAAATATTCTTATTTATTATTGTAATTATTGTTACTACAAGGAACTTATTATGAATATAATTAAAACAATATCTCATAGATGTCACATTTCATCTAAAATTTGTTTGTTCTTGCAAACGATGCTCTGATATTTGAATCGAAGTCAGTTATGGGACATTTTACAACAGGAATGGAACTCTATATCACTTGAAGTGATTAATGGTTTATTAGAACGAATGCTATGCATATGTAAGGCTATAATAAAAGCAAAAGGTGGATGGTTCGAGGAATCTAAGATTTAAATGTTAATTTATTTAATTACAAAATACGAATATGTTAAATATTTGACCTGTTGTAAATAAAATAGTTTAATAAAAATGCAAATTTTTTATACTATTGTTATTATTTTTTTAGAATTATTTATGTAATTATTGTTATAACTTTTTAATTTAATTTAATATAAAGTAAAAATATCACAACAAAACTAATACAGGTAAGCAATAAATATAAACAATAAATATAAACAATAATAATTACAATAATGAATAAGAGTATTTGTTTTATGATAAATATTAATTATTTGAAAATATAGAAACATAAAAATTAAAAAGTTCTTTGATAGAAGATGTATAGACCAGAAGACTGCATATGTGGAATGCTCAAAAATCGAGAGAAGTACACATGTTTTTCAAAATTCTATAACTTCGTCAAAAAAAATCGAATCGATTTGAAATTTTGAGGGCTTACATAGAACTGTTTAAATAACTATTTTCTATTAACAGAAAGTACAAAAAATATTTTTTGCAAGTTTGGCAAGTGTTCAAACTTAACAACTTTTTTCACCATAAAAACAATCCGTGATGAAAAGCTGGATTCAGTTCGCAAAAAACAAAGTATTGCAATTTGATCATATGTAACTAACAGTAGAGGGTTCACTTCAGAACATATCAAATTTTCATGCCATTTGAATGATTTTTCGCAGTTCTATGAACATTTGAATTTAGGCCTTTTCTTTGCAGATTTAAAAATTTTCGCAAACTTTTGACCGGTAGTGTAATAGATTCACTTTAATATCATAAGTTCTTGAATTTGTGAAAACTCTAGGGACTAAAATTCTAGGACTTCGTTCCAAGATTTAGGACTTTTGTATTAATTTTTTTTATTAAAGCAAATGTCACAAAATAAGTAAAAAAATTAAAAAACCAACAATACTTTGACTAAATCATGAGAAATTTATAAAAAATTACGCAATTATTTCTGATCGAACTTTTCTATTCAAAATAAAATAGCCAAATTCAAGAATCAAAATGTTTCTCAAATTCTCAACGTTTATAACAGTTTTATTCTTCGAAAACCGTAATCCAGCTTATTTTATTCCTTTTTAGTTCACAAAAACCTATTGAGAACTAGTCCACACCTATGAACATAACTGCCTGACATGAAATCTAATTCCTTAATTGATTAAACAATTAAGACACTTTCTATTAAATATTTTGAAAATAATAAGTATTCTTCTGTTAGCCTAATCACAGTTGCTAATGAACTCTATATATAAAGTCAGACCATGAAAAGGTTTTCAAAGTTTAAAAAAAATGAGAATTTAAAATATTAAAGCAGTTTCAAGATTATTTAAAAAGTTCCCTGTTTAAAGATTTTTTTAAATTCATTATTGTATTCATATTTCATACTAGTTTGCGGAAAACGTTTGATATTTTATTTTTAAAAAAAATATATTGACGTCATATAAATGATTTCATATAAATGATTTCTTTCATTTATGAATGAACCTACAGTTTCCCTTCAATGTTATTGTTTTAAATGATATAGAATAAAAATACTTTGATTACAAAATCCAAAACTTCAAGTCGATAAAAACTTTTCAGTACAGTTAAAAATTTATTTAAAAAATTAATTGAGTCAAATTAAAAACAGTGTGCTCTCCAGGAATGAGTGTCCTTTTGGGGGGTCAAAAGGGGTCATTTTAAATTTTTTAAAGCATACATATAACAAAATTTTTAATTTTAAAGTTCAAATATGTAGAGTTCAGAATGTCAATAAAAAATGATCTAAGAAATGAAACAATTAGGTTTCCCAGAATTCACGTGAAAATTTTATTCTGATGCGGAATAACCCAAATCCAATAAAATAAATTAAATCTTACCGAAATATTAAGCAGAGCCTTTAGTGGTTCCTCAAATTGTTATAGCGGTACATATATTTTTGTTATAAAAAATGTGAAATTACCCATTAGTGTTCCAAATTTTTTTCAAATCTCGAGAATTCAAGAGGATTCGAAACAGCTTCTGATTATATGACTCAATTAACAGTAATATTTACAATCCCAACAGCTGACACCTTGGATACTAGTAAACATATTTAAGTGAATACATCATTAAGAGTTCGCTTATAAAATAGGTAAAAAAACAAACAAACTTGGAATCATTCCAAATGCAGCCAATTTATCTATCACAAGTGTGACATTTCGCTTATAATACCTCTTATTTAATGACAAAATATTTTTTAATACTTTTTTTTAACACGTAATACATCATAGTAACTGAACAGTATACTTAGAAATCGTATCCTTAGTAACTCTATCTATTTTTAAAAGAACATAAATCAATAAAGTATTTGTAAATAACTTACATATTTCATGACTCTCTAAAACTCAGCACTAAGGAAAATATCATTTGGTCAGTTCGATTCCACTAAAGCTATGTTCTCTAACAGCTGTTCTAATCGACTGCACGACGACGACGACGGGATGTCGAGAACCTCGTAAAATTGTGACATAATAAAACTTTCTGACTGTTGGCTTGAATACGAAAAAAGCATGAGCGCAGGTGGCGAAAAGATTCACTCTTCGTTTGTTATGGGAAATAAACTTTGAAATCTTAATGAATGACTCCAAAAATAAACTTTTTTTAATTTGATGTCATTAAATACAATTTTTTACACTATTTTGTCTTTTTAGAAAATAATAATTTTGGAAAGAGTCCTAGATCTTTTTTTCTCGTGTTTTAGCTAAAGCAAGAATAAGCTATTCCAATATTTTAATATGTTTTTTCTTTTTAGAATATTTTATTATATTAGAATGTCATATTAAAATATTTTCCAATATTTTATTATGTTTTTTTTTTCAATTGTTATGTAAAAAAAATCATATAAATAAACTTTTCAATCTTAAATGAATGATTCCAAAAGTATACTCTTTTTATTTGATGTAATTATAAGTACACTTACTTCACTTTTTTGTCTTTTTTGAAAATAATAATTCTGGAAATAGTCCTAAATCTCTTTTAGTTTGTGTGTTTTAGCTAAATCAAGAATAAATTATTCCAATATTTTATTATTATTATTATTCTTTTCAGAATATTTTATTATATTAGAATAACATATTAGAATATTTTTCAATATTTTATTATGTTTTTTTCTTTTTTCGCTTGTTACGTAAAAAAAATCATGTAAATAAACTTCTCAATCTTAATGAATGATTCCAAAAATACACCTTTTTTTGTTTGATGTAATTAAGTACAATTATTTACACTTTTTTGTCTTCTTTGAAAATAATAATTCTGGAAGTAGTCCTAGATCTTTCTTTCTCGTGTTTTAGCTAAAGCAAGAATAAACTCTCCAATATTTTATTATATTTTTTCCGTTTAGAAAATAGTATTGAATGGTTATATGAGTTCAAAAATATTTTTAGTTTCTTTTTATTTTTAAATTAAAGCAAATAATAAATAATAGTGATCTTTCGTTTACCTTGATTTGCTTTTGAAAAATAATAGTGATCAATAATAATTTTTTGCTGCATAAAACAAATTATTGAATGATTAAATGATTCCAAATATATTCCTTTTATTTTTTAAATTTTTTAGTTGACGCAATCAGATCTGTCGCAATGGTGAGGGGAATTTTCCCAGGACCCTGCATTTTTAGAAGGCCCTTTGCCATTGATATAATTAGCATATTTGCTTTTTTTCATATTGGAATCTGATGTACTAAATTTTACTCATTGTAAAAGGCAAACCAGGTGGTTGCAAGTGATGCCTAATGTATATTTATGAAGAAATCAAAATTTATTGTTCTTTTAGCAACAATTTCTGAATTGTAATACATAACACACTTTATTATATTTTTTTCTCAAAACAAATTCTATAAATCAAATTTGATTCTCATAAAATGTGTTTCAATGCAAAATTTATTTCTTCATGTAAAAAAAATTAAATGTGCATAAAAAAATTTTTGGAGGCACTTTTACTATCTTTTACAGATTTCTAAATTTATTTTTTAAATGCATGAAATTGTGACTTAGAAGGGTAAAATATTAAAATGGCATTAAAGTTTTAATCTTAAAACATTATATTACTCCAAAAAACTTTAAAGGCTATTTTTGGTAAAAAAAAAAATACTTTCAGAATATAAAAACTCCGTTTATTGAAAAAAAGAAAATAAATATTTTTGTGACTCTCATGCTGAAAAGCTTTATAAAAGTATGTATGGTACAAAATTGCCTATTAACTTGTATTCTCTGCAAAACAAAATTCAACTTTTTCTTATAAATTATTATCAACTTTACAAAATTCATCATTCACTTGGGAAAGTTATCCAAATATACATTTCAATTTATTCTTTGTTTTGTAAAAAAACTTTTCTGAGAATACATTAATGGGATTTTATACATATAAATATACTCACACACATACAGAGAGAGAGGAAAAAAGGAAGAGGAAAATTGGATAAAAGAGGTTAAAAAAAAGGGAAACTGAAGGAAAAATTAAGAAATTTTCTTTTCAAATTCAAAAATTTTCTTATTTTTTTTAACTTAAAAAATTTCTTAATATTTTTTTCTTACAAAAATCTTTACATCTTTTTCCATATTTTCTCGATATTAATGCCAAAATCGTCTTTTAAGCAATAAAAAATTATGAATAAACTTTAAAAACAACAAGCAGTTTAGAAAGTCACATTCAAATTTCCCGTTTTCTAATACATTATATTAAAAATATCAAGATAAAAAGAAACAATTGAAAAACAACATGGATTATCGACGAAAATCGGTACAAAAAAAGCACGTCAAAGGTGATGATTAATATTACTGATTCGAAATTCGGAAGTCGTTATAGCAGCAAATTAAAAATATCAGGATTTTCAAAAGCATCTAAAAATGCGTATTGCAGAAGAAACGAAGAAAAAATAGCTTGTATTTACGATAAAATTGAAACAAATAAAAAAGCACGCCAGAAGTTATTCCGATTTTCCAATTCGAAATTCGCGAGTCGTTATAATATCGTATTAAAAAGATCTAGATTTTTTTTAACAAAAAAAAGAACACTTTGAAATCCAACACTATAGCCCTCTAAAGTACGATCGAAAAGTCACTTGGATTGAGTATAAAATGGACACAGATAAAGAGCCTTAAAAGTGATTTCGAAAGTTTGAAACTCAAACATCTCAATATTGTCGTACTAAAAATATTGGTATTTTTAAAGCTATAAAAAATTGTTGCAATAACCACCAGAAAGCGATCGAAAAACTACATTAATTTAGATTTGGCTCATCCAAAACTAAAATGCGCATTTAAAAATTTCCGATTTCTTTATTTTTCGAAATAAATGATAATAGTTAATTACTATTATTATTATTGAAGAAAATGGGGTGAATAGTTTCTGATTTATAAATTTTTGAAAATTCATATAATGAAAATTTGAATTTTAAATTATTATTTGACCGATTTCGTTCACTTTTTATGCTTTACCATTTGAAATTACGTTCTTTAAAATGATGTAAAAATGTGTGCACCTTGAAAATAAAATAAAAAAAGCGCAAATAAAGTAACAAAATATTAATTATTAAAAAACATTTTTTGCAATGAATTATCTTTGGATAAACGAGTTTTATAATTTCTTGCAAAATGTTTTTGATTGATTTAAAGAGTTTTCAAGAAATGGCAAAATAGTACCGAATAAATAAAATTAACACACGAGGCCTGAACTTTCTATTCCTCTTCTCGTGGGATGATGATTTACGAATTTTCCATATTCTGAGTGTCAAAAATTCTAATACACATCGAGAGCTATTCAGAGAAATTATGTTTTTGTGTCTCAATATTGTCATTTATTAAGAATTAGGATTAAAACATCGAACCATTAAGATTGAGTACGTGAATATCTGGCCATTAGAGCAAAAGTTATTACGAGGTATTTCCCATTTTGCGCACTATACATTATTAAATTACACGTCAAAAAATAGTAACCACATAATGTTTTAAGCGTTTGAGAGCAAAAATACGCAGAATAAACTCTTTTTCTAATAATCAAAAGAATTAATTTTTTTCCTCTTGAAATTTATAGTACTTTCAAATGACAGCCTATTATAAGAAAATGAAAAACATCAGGAAATTAAAAATTTAAATGAAATCCAAATGCCTTAAACAGATTTGCTAACTGCTTTAGATTCTAATAAAATATTTTAAAAAACGGTAAAAAACTATAGACTAAAATGGGAAGATTTTTGGTAAATTTTGCCAATTTTTTAAAAGGCTATACACGATATAACTGTAACAAAGTGACATTTCATCAACGCCTTTAAATTATTTAGAATTAGAGGTGGATGAACACACATTTAATCGCATTTACTAAACCAAGAATCATACATTAAAACATAAATTTTGCTACCACAAAAAAATATTTATCAGCAATCTGAGGCAAGTTGGCATCTCTGTTTTTAAATAACAGAAAAAATATAACTTTTTTAATTCCGCAATCTTATTTACTATTTTACGATTAAAAGTTCTTTTGTAGATATATTCCTATCAACCCTTCTAATTTAATCAAACATGCAGTTAAACACATTGTCTTTCAAATATCGACTATTCATTCGATGGAATTACATTTTATTTCAGAAATATATTAAAATTGCCGGGCAACTAAGCCTTTAGTTATGTTCAATTAAAGCAAAGAGATGTCGGAAAAGCTGTTCATTAAAAATATCTCGTTTCTATACGCATTCAAAATAAAGTTAATTCTTAATAAGTTGCAATAGAAAGTACCTAAGAACAATTGTAACTTTTCTTAAGCAAAATTTAAAAATTTAAATAACTTGTACAAATACATTATAATTTCGTTTATCTCTCTCTCTCGCTCTCTCTGGATATATATATATATATATATATATATATATATATATATATATATATATATATATATATATATATATATATATATATATATATATATATATATATATAAATGTTCAAAATGAAGAATAAAACAAAGAAAAATTAAAGACATATGAAAAAGGGGGAAATAATAAGTAAAAAAATAACACGCAACAGTGTTAAAAAAAAAAGAAAAAAAAAAGGATGAAATTTTATTTAAAAAACCGGGAAACCGGAAAGATATAATCTTTTCTTCAGCCCACACGATTATATCCATAAAACAGAGTGCTTTCTGATATTGTATCAATAAAGCCAAAGCAAAATATATTAATACAATAGTGTGAGGAGCACTCAAAAATTTTTTTATAAGAATTACAACAAATAAAATACAACACAAAAAGTAAAAATAAGTAAAAATAACATGTAAAAACAGAAAATAAAATAAAATAAAAAGAAAAAACAGTAAAATTGGATTATAAAGCGAGTAGCGAAATCAGATCAACTTACATGTACGGAAATTTTTCAAGAATGGAAATTTTTTGAAATTATCTAATGGGTTCTGTTTACTTGCAGCCTAAGCGCAATAAATGAAACTTATTGTTTTTCTTAACTTTCTTCGTGCTTTCTTGTATTTATTTATTTATTAAATATATACATATATATATATATATATATATATATATATATATATATATATATATATATATATATATATATGTATAAAAACCGTTCAATTTCTTTTCCTTTTTTTCCCGGATTTTTTTTTCTTCTTAATATCATTTTCTTTTTCCCTTTTTTCTTACTCTGTAATTTTTCCATGTTTTCTCTTCATTTTTAACATTTACTTATAGTATTTGCATATAGCATTGCATTTTTATTGAATAGCATTTTAGTTCTAATTAAGATTAAAGAATGTCAGAATAAACATTTTTAGTTTTTTCTTTAGCCTAATGTGAGAACCGGAAAAATCCCTCGACCAATTTTTTGAACAAGTTGTAAGAAACAATAATTCTCTTTTTGCGTGTGATTTATAAATTTCGAAAGAAGAATGTTTGAAAGATTTTTCCCTAATATTTAGACGGAAGCACTTCGTTGATCGCTCTCTTCACTCACTTGGATGATTATTCACTTGGAAGTCACTAGGATGATCACTCTCTTAATGATAATACTTTAATAAATATAATTTTCGAATTAAGTGGTATGAGACCAATTTTATCCCATCTCGCGTTAACGATTTTAAGCCAACAGGATAAAAAGCAGATGACAGGCTTGAATTATAAAACTCTTCAGATTTCACCATCATGATAGAAAAATGCAACAAAAATTAGGAAAAGAAAGAGTGAACCAGAGAAAAAACTTGAGCCATTGATTCACGCAGCATTGAAATTAAACAATTTTCCCTGGATTCTTAAACTTAACTGCAACAACTTCTTACCAGTGGTGTGAACCCCAACTTGTAAGAAATAAAGAAAAAAAAAAAATAAAGTAAACAATTTGCTTAGATAAGAAAACCAAAGAGGTAATCAAAGAGGGGCATGAAAACGAAAGTAGAATCGTTAGCCGACTATGCATTGGAAAAGTGACAAGAGTTTTTTGGCAATTACTCTATTTTGGATTGAAGCCGTTAAAAATCAAAGGAAAAAACGTGTGATGTGGTGTTCCGTTGTGTGAGAAGAGAGGTTAGAAGTAGAAAGTGTTTTTAGTGAAAGAAAAGGAGTCTTAATTCTGGGAATTTCCTCCCACCCGCCCCTATCGCGAAGATACCTAGCTAGCACTATTACCAGATTGCAACAAAAATGCAACAGTCACGGAGACTCATTTATGAAGTCACATGTCTGCGATGTCGATGCGTGGGTTTTTGAAGGTTACTATGTCCGTCTTTGGGGACGTCACATTTTGATGTCATTCAGACCTTAACACGAGACCACAATGAGACATACAACTGTCGCAATGACGTCATCGTGTGACAAGAATGTGACATATTCACGTCACAGCTTAGTCACGCGGTTACCCATTTGAGACGTAAACGTCTCAATTTCGTCAAATCGTGACTCCCCTTACGGAAAAATTGAGGTATAAATGAGGTATTTTTCAAAGGTATTAATAAGGTATTTTTCAAAGGTATTAATAAGGTTGTTATTTAAATACTTCGTTAGGTTGAAATGGTTGCAAATGAATACCTCAAAATTTACCTTAAATATAACTTAAATATACCTCCAGAGGTATATATGCATCAACCTAAGAAATTTCATCTTACATCAGAGGCGAAGTAGATATTTACCACTTTAAGGTGTTTCGTTTTCAATCTTAGGTTATTACTTATCAACATGAAGTATATTTTTCTATATCAATAGAAGTTTCAATCGCATCAGAGTTTTGGAAAAAATAGTTAAAATTTTAATCAATGAAACCAAGAATCAACAATCGTTTAATAACATAAAATTTTAAAGATAGGTACCAATTTCAATGCATTCTTTACACTCAATCGAATAAATCTAACCACAAGCTAATAGGATCATTTGTTTTAAAGTTGTGATCAATTTTATGAAAGGAAAATATCAAAGACAGAAGGATTTGAAATAATGCCTTTAAAAAAGGTTGAGTAAAATATTTCCTACGTAACTTGTATTATTATATTATGAGCAGAATAAGACTAATTGTTAGTTTCTACAATTTGTTTAAATATAAAAACATATCTCATAGGGTGAAATTCCAAAAAATGCATATAACTTTCAAACAATAAATACTTCTATTTTCAATTGACTTTATTCGATTCGGCATAAAAATTGCATAAAAAAGAATACTGACTTATTTCTAAAAAAAATTAAGATTTTCTGAAATTTGCTAATTTTTTAACCTTAACCAAGTGTGTGAACCGGAGAAATCCCTCGATCTACTTTTTGAACGAGTTATAAGACGTAATAATTTCTTTTTTGCATGTGAATTAAGATTTGTGATTTTTTTACAAGATTCTCCCTAACTTTTAGACGGAAACAATTTGATTTTGTGTCACTTGAATGACTGCTCTCTTCACGATAATACTTTACTTAATATAATTTTCGAATGACCTGACCTGAGGCCTGCTTTATCCCACCTTTCGACAACCATTAAATTCAATATATATATATATATATATATATATATATATATATATATATATATATATATATATACAGTGGTGGCCGAAAGTGTGGACATTTTTCGAAAGTTTCATGTTTTTCAACTTTGTCTGCTTGTAGAATATATTAATGTTCACTTAAATACAAACGTTTACATATAAAATTGAAGGCAATTTAATGTAGAATTTAATAATAAATACAGTATTACAATATCTGTATTACAAGAAAAGTTATGCAGCTAATAGTAAGATCTATCTTAGATTTGCATTTTTTTAAAGTGATACTTACACAATCAATACTTAGCAGGATAACCCTTAGTTTTTAAGACAGCTTCACAGCGTCTTTTCATCGAGTGAACTAGTGTTTGGAGTTCATCTTTCGTAATCACATGATGCCAAGAATTAATTATAGCTTCAATAAGTTGTCTTTTATTGGATGGAGGTTTTTTTTCGTACAAGAATTTTGCACAAGAATATTTAAAGTCCTTTTTTTTTAAATTAAAATAATTTTAAACAATTTCATCAACAGGAACTAATTGGACATCTACAAAAAGAAGCCGAATTGTCATATTGAGAGATAATGGCCTCTCTTATGATGAAATTGCAAGACAAGTTGGTGGTTCAGTGACTTGCTCTGGTGTACGAAAGTTCTGTTTACGTTATGAGAAAATGAAATCAGTGGAAAATAAAGCCAAATCAGGCCGGAAAAAAATGCACAAGTGCTACTGCCGATAGAAAAATTGAACGGCTATGCATTCAAGATAGAAAAATTTCATCAGATGCCATTAGATCTGAAATGAATGCAGCGGGTATTGCAGTAAGTTCAAGAACAATAAGAAGAAGGTTATCAGGATTTGGACTACAAGCTAGAATTCCAAGGAAAAAACCATATTAAATCAAAAGCAACCCGAAAAACGAGTTAAGTGGGCAAAATAACACATTAAATGGTCAGAAAATCAATGGAAGCAAGTAACCTGGAGTTAAATATCGCTCTTTGGTAGTGATGGTAGAAAATACGTGAGACGTAGAGTAGGTGAAGTACTTCATCCTGATTGCATTGAAGCAACTACAAAAAACCCAACAAATGTCATGATTTGGGCAGATGGTGTGGGCCGAATTCAAGTGATTGATGGCATCCTGAATGCCAAAAAATACATCGAAACTGTCCTGAAACCAAAATTGATACCTTCCATCAGGGATCTCTTCCCCAACAACGCACCATTTATTTTTCAGCAGGATCCAGCTCCATGTCACACAGCAAAAGTATGCAAAGCATGGTTTCAAAATAAGGGCATAGACATATTGCAATGACCAGGAAACAGCCCTGATCTCAATCCAATTGAAAATTTGCGGCTACGTTTGAAAATTCTTGTACGAAAAAAACGTCCATCCAATAAAGACAACTTATTGAAGCTATAATTGATTCTTGGCACCATGTGATTACGAAAGATGAACTCCTAACACTCGTTCACTCGATGAAAAGACGCTGTGAAGTTGTCTTAAAAAATAAGGGTTATCCTACTAAGTATTGATTGTGTAAGTATCAGTTTAAAAAAATGTAACTATTATTTGCATAACTTTTTTTTGTAATTTAGATATTGTAATACTGTGTTTATTATTAAAATCTACATTAAATTGCCTTCAATTTGATATATAAACGTTTGTATTTAAGTGAAATTTAATATATTCTACAAGCACACAAAGTTGAAAAACATGAAACTTTCAAAAAATGTCCACACTTTTGGCCACCACTATATATATATATATATATATATATATATATATATATATATATATATATATATATATATATATATATATACATATTATTTAGTTAGAAAAGTAATGAAAAAAACGCATGGAAAAATGTAAAGTTTCTCATAAGGAAGCATTCCTTTATTACAGCGAAAGAGACATTTCAAAGTAAAGAATATTAATCCTAAGATAAAAACTACTCCTCATAATGCGTCTGTGCCTCTAAAAAATTAAAAAAAAAAGTTTTAATTAGAAATGAGTTTGAGATAAAAGAAGAAAACTAATTTACCAATATGAAGCAAAAAAACAAAATCTATGCTAAATTAAGATATACTAATCTAACGGTTAGCGAAAATTGTTAAGGAATATAATGAATGTGCTTTTAGCTTTATCATTGAAATAATTGGTAAAAAATATATAAAGTAAATAACATTTCAGTACTGTTATCTATGAAAAAATAACAGTTTAATAATAAATATAATTGAAACATTCAAGCAATAAAACCCATAATAGGTAAAGGGATTAATGAAAACAATAAAAAGTATTTAAAGTGCAAAATTATTAAAAAAATAGGTAATATTTATAGAAATTAACATAAGGAAATAGAAATAACAAATAGGTAATATTTATAGAAATTAACATACAAATGTGAACTAGAAATAAACCGTTCCGTTGATTCTCCTTGTTTCATAGAGTAACTGTTAATAGATCAAGGCCTACATCCATGGACGGAAAAACGTTTATAGACTTAATCCTTCATTCATATATGATTTCAGATCAGAAGTCTACACGTTTTGCCGGCATTTCTTGGGAGCATCCATTTATTAGTTCGAGCCCTATTCATACCTATTAAAAAATAAAAGAATTAAAAAAAAGAGTCTCTTTTAAAAGCTTTTTATAATTTGAATAATTTCTGTAAAACCTAACTATCTGATTGGTAATAATATTGGAAAAAACCTTTTTGGCTAAGTTGAAATTAAAATCGATGCTCCTCTTAATTGGATAGTTGAAACCATTCCTTTTGTCAAAAAGTTTAAATGTAATTTTCCTGTCTTCATTAATTTAAAGAGATGAATTTATAAACTTTTCTGAAAGATATCAAACATTAATTTTGTTAAGAACTAATTTACTTAGATAAATTTGCTTAGTTTAAATTTCAAAATCATCAAAATGAATAACCAATAAATCTGAGAAAGAAGGAACTTGTACGAAGATTATCAAATGATTTAACGAATGAATCCTGTAGAAAAAGAAAAATATTGTAAGCATTAGTACAAAAATTATTTCCCATGGGGTTACCAATTTCTCCATGGGATCAAAATTTGTTGAAAAAGATAGTCATTAAATGGAGTATAATTGTTGTTGAGATTAATATTATAAACTCCCTGGTCTCTTCATCAATAATATCTCTAAGATTAAATATAGATAATCAAGAATCTTTTAGTTGGAAGGGAAGTTTTCGGAATCAAACCATCATTAAAAATCAATATTATTTAAAGATTTTAGTGTTTTTAAGACCTGTATACTATTTTTAATATTCCAATTTAGGTGATTATTATTTTGATTATGTTTGCTGAATTTATAGTACACTTTTTTAGAAGTATTTTCAAAGTAAGCGTATATTTTTTTAAAGATTCGATATATATATATATATATATATATATATATATATATATATATATATATATATATATATATATATATATATATATATATATATATATATATATATATATATATATATATATATATATATATATATATATATATATATATATATATATATATATATATATATATATTAATTTTCTTCCTTTAGTTAAGGAAAATTGGCGTCCGCAATATACATGTTGTTGTAATTTAACCACACCAATATTTGTTTTTAGTTATTTTCTGTTAAACAGAGGAATTGATTGAATTTAGATATTCATGCAACTAAAATTTATTTTTATTGAAGTTTTGAAGTACCTGCAATTACCTAAAGCAAATTAAATGATTTCTAAATTATGCACCCCACAATATTGAAAGCGCAATATTAATTTAAATAATCTTAGTTTATTCCATCACCTAACGACTTCATATGAAAATAAAAGGCAGAGATAACAAGTGGACATTCTATCAGCAATGTATTAATACTTATCTTTATTTAAGTGACTTCTACTCTCGCCATCTTGGAATTAACGCTAAATTTTTAATTTGCATTTTCTTGATTTTCGTCTTTTTTTTCTTCTTCTTTTTCTTTTGTATATACTTTTTTTTATTGATCTTGTATCATTCGATAGCTTTTCAGAAAATATTAAAAATAGAAGGGCAGCTTTTTGGATGAATAGTGCATGAAAATTTTCAAAACTCAATTTTTATCTAAAATGTCAAGTAAGAGCAAAGAAAATACGCAATTTGTTATTTGAGTAAATAATTTAAAGCTATACATTTATCTTCTATTATATTTTTAAAATTTAATTTTGTTACAGTTAAAATAAAAGCCAATTGGAAAAGTACTAAACATTTTATTTTACGTAAAAACAAAGATATATATATATATATATATATATAAAATCAGAACAGACAAATATATATAAAATCAAATTACCTTACGAAAAATACTGGCAGCTGAATAATTGTACTGTATTGGTCTAAATTTGTTTTTAAAAAATTCCTATGAAATTGCGCTACCCAGGCTACTTTGTGAAAAAAAATGAAACTATTATTTGAATGACCGCAAACCTGATATCTAAAATTGTGATTGAATGATGACCTTGTATTTTATATGTTTTGAAGGAATTACAGCTTAAATCGAGAAAATATGCACCATCAGTTTATAAGTGAAAATTAAATAAATTTAGTATTTTCTCTTCCCATCTCCAACCCCTCGTCTGAGTTCGATCAGAAGATTTCTTAATGCAAAAATGTTTTATTCAAATTGCTGGTGCTGCCATCTCGTTTTAAAATAGGTTAAAATTATAAAAATGTTGGTTTTGTATATTTACATCAAATAACAAAATTATTCATCATTTTAATAGTCAATAAAAATTTTCTAAATCGTGTTCTTAGCTTTTAGTGAAATTTAAACCGTTATAACATTCAAAACTTTTACTAATGTCACAACTATATAAATATAAAATTCAAGGAGTGTTTAACATCAATCCAGAAGTGCTTGAAATAAACACAATTAATTCGTCTAATACATTTTTGATTTTGTAAAAAATTGTTGTGTTTTCTAAAAAAAATAAAATCATGTAATTTGACGATATATATATATATATATATATATATATATATATATATATATATATATATATATATATATATATATATATATATATATATATATATATATATATATATATATATATATATATATATATATATATATATATATATATATATATATATATTTCTTTTTTTTAATTACACGTGGGTTTTAAACATTGTGTATTTTAACAAAATAAAACATCGGTTTTCACATTTCTATGTAACATTTCTTTTTGTGTGCATTAGTACGTTTTTCACTGAAATCTATTTAGCTTTGTAAAGTAAAAAATAAAGCATATCAGTTTGAAGCGATTACAAAAATAATAACTCATCATTTTGGTATTTCTGACAAATTTTAAAATCGTACAAATATTGCATCATTTCAGGGTTTTCCAAGATTTTGTCATGTTGTGTTTGTTTTCAAGAAGGCTATTTATTTAATACGTTCGTTAAAAATAGAAGTCATTGATGTTTGAAAGTATATTGTAGGAGACTCATTTTTTGAAATTATGATACGTACTGATATATGAAATAACATTTCAGAAAGTAAATGTGCATGAAGAAATTCTGTGTAATCACAAACACTCGACTACGTAATTTTATTTGAAACATTTATTACTTTGGACGAAGAACAGCTCAAATTAGACTTCTCACTTGATATTGTATTAGTTACAGAGTTCGCACGCACCGGGAATATCGGAAAAACCGGGAATTCTCAAGGAAAACGAATATCGGAAGAAAAATCAGGAAATTGTGTGGGAAAAACGTAATTTTACCCCAAAAGCGGGAATTCTCAGGGAATTTGACACCCAATCAAATTGCCGGATTTCACTCCTCCGTTTTCAATCGTAATTTATGCTTGTGCTATAAAGGATAATAAAAAAAGAAGGAAAAAAAGGGATTTTTTTTTCCGGACCGACCGTTATTAGGCATATCCTGAACATTCTGTTAACATTCCGCTGTCGATTGCATGTCCGAGTTAGGAACTTGAAACTTTTGCTTTAAGAGTATTGACTGGTTAATATTTTTTTTAAAGTCAATTTTGTTTCTTAATTTTCATTATTCTTGATTTATAATTTCGAATCATGTATTCATTATTAATAATAAAACGTTTTTTATCGTCTGATATATTTATTTATTTGATATCTATTAAGAAAATTAATATATTTTAACTGAATGAGTTCTGATTATGAGAGGTATGGTATCATTTGCAAATTTTGCCTGATGTGGAATCACATCTGCTTTCGTTAAAAATCGCCAGCATTTATATATAAAAGCAGAAGATAGTTTATACAAACATACAATTATTTATTACTAAAAGCAGACGATTATTTTATGAAGCATATGTAGCTTTCTCTTTTTACAAGTAATACACTTTTGAGTCCAAAAGTTTTGAGTTTTTTTTCCTCTCTTTTTTTCCCGTTCAACATAGATTTACTCATAAATTAATTCAATTATTTGTTCATAAATCAGTTCATACTCAATAAATGAGTTCTTATTCGAGAGTTTTAAGATGAAGATTTTTTTAAAATTCAATTGATCATATTATATCCTGCCTTGTCCGGGGTTTTAATACTTATGTTAGCGTTTTTTTTTTTAATTATCGTTTCCGTTTGGTAATTTTTAAGTCCTGTTTTGATTTAATTTGATAAAAAAGCTTTATAACTATGTATTAAATTCATTATTACCATAATTATTTTACTATATTTATATTATTACTATATTTATTACTATAATATTTCTATATAACTATGTATGAAATTTATCGCGTTTTGTAATCAGTAATATTGTTTTATATCAGTTAATTTTGTGATTTTAATGAATATTTAGTTTATTATGATTTGGTTTTATTTAGTTTATTATAATTTATCTTAACTTCAATTAAATGAATAACATCGACGTTAGCTAGTTTCCTTTTGTGTTGGTTTGGTATTTATCGCTAAACTAAGTTTTTTCAAAAAATATTTTTCATATATCTCGCGGTTTTATCATCGTAATTTATATTTTCCATCTATTTATTCCTTTTCACAATTTTCTTCTTTTTTTCGTTTTTCCCCCTTTTATTCTTAAAAACGTGCGTCAGTTATTATTTAATCAACTTACGAACACGATGACATGATTTAATTTCAGTTAAATGGAGATATTTGCATAATATATTGTTGAATTTAAAAATAAAATAAAAATTCTGGAATTAATCGTAAATTTACCTAGAAAACCTGAAAAAGTCTGTGAAAAAATTTCTTCTTTTTGAGAATGAACCCTTTAGTTATTACCCCGTTATGTATCTGTCCATTGAGAAGGTCCAGTCATTGAAGAAGGTCAAGCCAGGAGATGTCCAGTCATTATCTTCAAATTCATTTTATTTTAAAGTCATAAATCCAATTCGAAAAAGAATTTAAACCATGAAGCTAAATTTGTAAGTTCGAATTCATTTAAATCTTTGTGTAACTTAATCAAATCTGATAAAATAATTGAGACATTAAATAAAGAGATGGCCAGTCATATTCCAACCTGTCAGGGAGAAAATTGGTTTAACCCTGTTGTGTTAGAATTGGACATTTACATAACGTCATAAAATATGTCACACAAAGAAGCTTCCCCTTTCCAAATATAATACTTTTCGGAAAATACTTTTTGTCGACACGCAAACAGAAACTCCAGGAAAAACAGCTTGGATCATTTTTTCTCAAACAAACTAAATAATGCGCAGAGACATTGCTATGTTTGAGATGAAATTAATCACGCTATTAACGGTCGAAAAGAACATATGATTGCAGAAACGAAAATTCTGAAACAAAAAATACCCTTCACAGTGGCAAAAATAAAGACATTAATATTAATTCCTATAAGCCATTTGAAGGAATAATTTTAAACACGAATTGAAGTATGCTCAATTTTATATGAATCTGAAACCAGTTAGTGCAATAATTGATTCAAGTGTGGAACTGTCGGTGATTAATTTAAATAAGATAAAAATTAGCGATCCGCCCCAATTTGAATTAATCCTATATCTTGCTTTGATGATAAACAAGAAGCCAGACTCGTTGAGGTTAAAATGTCAGTAAATCCCAATACGTCGGGGTCGAAGGTCAATGTTGCTAACTCAAATCGATATTAACAGCTGATAGACTGCCTTATAACACCCTCTGTTTTTGGCTAAATAATAAAACTAGGTCAACTTTCTTATATTGTAATTACCGGAATCAGCGCCTCTGAGAATGAAGATTTATGTATATATATATATATATATATATATATATATATATATATATATATATATATATATATATATATATATATATATATATATATATATATATATATATATATATATATATATATATATATATATATATATAAAGCTATAAGCAATATTTTACATCTTCGCGATTTTTGTTAACTGTTTTATTATTGTACTTTTAAACCTAAACCGCGTTTTAATTCACGCCGGTAAGTTTGATTTCCTTTTACATTTTTCTTTTATTTCATGATTTTTTACAACATAAGGTTTTTTGCGATATCGACACATATAAAGAATAATTTTTATCTTAGGATAATTATTCTTTATTCAGAAATATCGCATTTATAGCAATAGATGTGTCTTGACAACGACTATATATATATATATATATATATATATATATATATATATATATATATATATATATATATATATACCCTTATTAGTATATATATATACCCTTATTAGTTTCATAACCCATTTCGTAAGACAAAATTTTCTACGCTACCCAAAGGAAAAAATATTTTTTACTTTCATTTATTTATTATTTTTAACATTTTTGATAAGATATATTCGAATCATGGCGTTAATTTACTAAGGGTTTCAATTTGCCAATGTATTGATATTAAGAATTATTTTAAGATAATTTTCTGAATCTGTTTGTATCGGTTCAAGTTCAATATATTGAAATGAAATTTAACTAATCAATTAAATATTATTGGTTTAAAAATTAAATTGCATATTTTATGTAGTTGTTTATAAAAATGAGGTGGAATATATTAAAAATTTAGTGATTTGTGACTGTTATGAGGTAACCTGAAATCTTTCTCTCATCAAAATCCAGTACTAAGACAAAGTGATTTAAATTTTAGAAGATGTTATGTTCTAAAATTTAGAGAAACTAGTTTTTGATATAGAAGGGAAGTTGAAATAACTTGAGTTCCTCAAAAAATAAATTTAAGATTTTTTTTCTTTCTTCGATTTTTTAAAGAAACTTATTTGTTTAGTTCAGAAAGTTTTTTCCCTGATACTTCAAAACAAGTTTTTCATTAATGATTAACCTCAACATTTAAAAGCTTCGAAAGACAACAACAAATTAATAATGTATCAAAAACAGGCAGTTTGTACTCTTAAAAAAGAAAAAAGAAACACCTCATATTTTTAGTATTAAAATAGTTGTAAGTTTTTTTTGAAAAAAATAGGCTTTTTTTTTAATAGTAAAATGGGTTAATGGCTCTTTCACTTAATAAATTGTTGTATTAATAACTACTTTAATACAATGTAATAAATGTAGAGTTAGTAATTGTGAAAGATTTTTTGATAGAAAATTGAAAATAAAAAATATTAATTTCAATTTCTAAAACTTCTTCTGCAAATTCTTGAATCTCTTGAATACTCTAGTGCTCCTCTAGAATTTGAAAACTAAGCTCTAGTTTAATTAAAAACATTTCAAATCCATATTTTCTTTTAAATTTTGTTTAATAATTTATTTTTTAATTGATTTTAAAATAAAATTTCGAAAGCAGATACCTGGAGTTATTGAATGATTTGGTAAATGTAAACGTAATGCAATATATATAAGTTTTGCTTCCACCTTTTTAGTTTCCTTAAAACCTTACAATCTCTATTTAAAATGAGACGAAGGTATCAGGTATATGCAAGTAGTAATGCTAAGAATTGCAAAATAAGTTTGTAAGTAAAAGAAATAAACAAAGAAATTATAGTAGCGGTTTTAAGTGATGATAGTCGCAAATAATGCTTAGAAAAATAACATTTTGAGCGATTTTTTATGGTAAATTTGCGAATTTGTATAAAGAAACATCAGAATGCTATTTTCAAATTACCTTGATCCAAAGAGAACTACGCAACTTAAATATTTGGTAGAATGAAGCGAGAAAATTCATTATACAATATTTTTACATATCTCGTACTGATTTAAATTTTTTTATAATCTCTTCCACATTTTTCTGTGTCTTGAACACTCAATATGAGACGTAATAAGAATTACCCTACAATTTATGTAAATTTAATTAGTTTTCAGTATACATGTATCTGAAGTTAACGAAAAAAAAGAGAGAAAAAAAAGAAATAAAAGAAGAAAAAAAAAGCACAAATAATGCTCACGCGTTCAAATTCTAAATTCTTGGATAATCATAAATAGTATCGTTTCCAGTTTTATTTTCAAAAGAGGCTTAAATTCTTGCTCATAGGGAAGAAATCAACCCAAAAATGTCTTTTGCCTAGAAACTTCGAGTTATGTTTCCTTTGACCAAACGAAAAGATGAATGAAGCTTTAATTTTTACTCAATTCTTATTATTATCTTATCTTATTGGTTGCTCAACAAACGGGAAACACTAGACAGCTCTCTTTTCAATTATTCAGTTAGCTTAGTATTATCTTAAATATGTGGTTAATATAGGGTCTATTGGGCTAATATTATAGGGCAAATATAGGGTCTATATTGACTAAATAATGATTGTAAAATATTGAATGAATCTGACAATTCTATGTAGGGCCAATATGGGAAAATAATGGCTCTTTGAGCCCTTATTGAGCCAAGATTCGTGAATATTGGCCCAATGAGGATCTAAGATATTTTACTGCTAGGGTATATATATATATATATATATATATATATATATATATACAGAGAGAGAGATTTGTGAAAGATATATAGGCATTTATATAATTTATATCCATATTTTAAACTCGCTATTACGTAAATATATACAGAAATTCTTTAATGCAAAAAGTTTGTAATTCACAACAAAGAATTTTTAAATTTATCTTAAATGTATCGAATACTTAATTTTTGATGTCTTAAAACTTCATTATTAAATTTGTTTCAAATCTTTTTAGTTAGAACTAAGCATGACATATTGAATCTAAACACTTTTGCATCACATGAAACTCTATAGTCAAAAAGGGATGAATCTTTTTTAACAATTCCTAAAATATTTAATTCAGGTCAAATACTTATTTTTTAAAAAATGTGCTCAACAATAAAAATAATAAATTTGTAAAATGTTATAAATTTTAAGTTTTAGTGTCTGCAGCGAGGTCACCTTTCAGCTGGTGACCTCGTCACCTTCTGATTTATATTTGCATGAACTAATTTTCAAATGATCCAATATTCATTATTTATATAAGCATTTAAGTTCGAAATAAGCATTTCTCGAACTTTATTATATTTTATTTACCCTTAAAATGTATATATCATTTTACTTTTCTTTTGTGTTTCTTAAAAAAGAACAACATAAAGCACATGGTTCAAAATCTTTTTCTTATATTACTTTTTACGCTAAAAAAAATTAAATCCAGTAAAAAAAGAAACTCCAATTTGAAAAATTCATGATAAATGATTTATTTAAACTTAAATTCAATATTATGTTAATAATAAATAGATTGTTAATGCAGAGCCAAATACTATTATTAAAAGTTATACATTCATGTTGCTTATCAGACTTACAAGATTTCTAAAGGTGTTACTTGAATGCGGATTAACTTACAAATACTTCAGCAAAAAATTTTAAGAAAAAAAATGTCAAATATAAGAGTCATATTATTATTAATGATTTTCCGGGATATTCTACCTAACATTGTTATACAACCCAATGAAATGTCTGTATTGTTGCGAAAATTTCCTGGCACAAAATTAAGCCAGTCATAAATCAAATTATTATCAAATCATAAATCAAATTAAATTCAGCTGACGTATTGCACCTAAATATTTTGCATAACATAATAATAAAAGGAGTGATAGAATTTATTTTGATGTAGATTTTACATTAATCTTTATAAATGTAAGGAAATCTTAATTTTTCATGTAAAAGGGTTGTAATAAAGTTTTTATCACCTGCTCTACAAGACACGCCTGAAAGCCGATATTGAAAGGGGGGGGGGAATTCCTAGTCATTGACCGTCGACTTCCTAATCCTTAACTGTAGATCTATGTGTATTATGACGAAAAAGCCACCTGTCGAGTCTAGGAGATCGGTGGCAGGATTTTCCTCTCTTGAAAGCTACTCAATTCATTACTTAATTGTTTTCCTAAATTATAATAATCCATTTTAACACATTTTTTATTGTATTTCTAATCGTCGCTTATTGTTTACGAAATAAATTCTATTTGTATTAACTTATTAGAAATGTAATTCGTTTAATAAACTTTTTTAATAAAAAAATTCATGCTCATCCAATAAAAATTCTGTTTTATATTACAAAATGCTAGCAAATTTACAACCAAATTACGAAGTTATTGCGCTAGTGATTCATTATTTCAAACATTTCCGAGGGACTAATAAAACTCTTTAATTTAAAATAGAGTATAAAAGAAATGAATGCATGGAAATGAAGCCCATTTTTCTCGCGAAGTAATCTGAAAAGAATAAGTGATTTAGGGGTTAGACAACAAACAGGGTACCTTCTATTGTTTAAATTAAGTATATAAGTAGTTTATGATTATAAAATCTAGGTAATTGAAGAATGAGACTTTAGCTATCTCTGATCAAAATATAATCTTAAGAAAGCTGCAGTTCCGTGATTAAGGGGGAATAACTCAGTAGAAAGAAACCTGCGAAAAAGAAGAAATTTTAAATGAATTTTGCAACGTTGTGATAAACTTAATATTTTTTTTTATCTTATTGCGCAGGTTTTAATCTTTATTTTATCATGTTATAAATACAAAATTTAAAAAAATTAGCGCTTATATATACAATGTTTATAACTTATTTTACAAATTATCCATCACTTGCTGTACTCATCGGTTGAAAAAAATCATAAAAATTTGTTTCTGTTTTGATTTTGATAAATTATATTAATGCCATTTTCGTTGTGCGTGGGATTCATAAAAAAAATTTTTCCCCTCAGTATAATAGTATTTCGAAGAAAAAAAAATCAAAAAATGTCATAAAATAATCTACATTATCGAAGATTACTCAAAACCAGTCTACCCAAATAAAAATTGCCTACGTGCAACGGAAACTGAAGTTATTGTAAGCTCTTAGTCAAAATTTGAAGTAAGTCGGTTGATAATTTGTACTAGTTAGAGATACAGCAGGTACAAGAAGTGTAAATGGCGTTTGTGACCAATAATCCATTTAAAAATTTTGCAACGAACTATAATACCAGGTCCATAACATTTTCCAACAGTCTTATAAATACTAGTCTAGCCCTCTTCTTGTCCATCTAACCACAAGTGACACCTCATATGTTTTTAAAATAGCAGCAGAAATTCTGCCGTCATTTTTCTTTGGACCTACATTTATTTCTTCCAAAACTGTCCCTTTTTACAACCTTCATTAAAAATTATTGCAACTTAATAAGTTCAGCTATTTATATTGAAAGTATTCTTTTTCTGACATAATTTAAACAAATTATTCCAATAAAATAGTTAAAATGATAGTATTTCACTAAAATGTTTTTATATGTATTAATCAACTGAAGTCACAGCATGTGTGTTTATAGATGTCTGTGTCGCGCTCCACATATTTTGCTGTAACTTTTACAGATTTACAAAAATCTATTTTTGTTGGCTAATCTATTTTGTCTAAATCTATTTTGTCTTATTGTTGTCTAAATCTATTCCATCAAAGATTACTGAGTAGATGATACTTTTTAAGGTTGCTTTCTTGATTCAGTATGTGGGAAAAACCAATCTTATTTTTGAAGATTTTCAAAAAGTGTTAAATTAAGATATTAAAGTTAAATGTAAAAGTTACGATGTCTGTTAAAGTTAAGATCACATAAGTCATATTTGAGGCATGTTGTCCCAAAAAGTTTACACGTGGTAGTAAAAACATCATTTGTGCAAAATTATCTGTTTATATATATTTGAATCTAAAGATGAGATCTCCGTAGGACTAAATTTGATACCCAAAATGCCTCAAATTTGTAAATCACAATAAAATTGAATTCACAATAAAATTTAAAATTGAATTAGATCTATCCAGTGCAATTATCACAATTAAGGTCAGTTTAGTTCCATTTAAACATTTTAGTTTTTGCCAGTTCTTGCAGAGTAAATCCCTTATGTTTTTGTACTATTTAATTTAATTGACAATAAAGAGAGATAAAATAAAGAAGCAAATATTGTTACACATAAACTCATTTTTTAAAAAAACGATAAAATCATTGTTCAATGGTGAATACAATCATTTATTCAACCACTTTTATTTAAAAAAAATTAAATAAAGGCATAAAATTACATTAACCTCAAACATTAATAACACTCATTGATTAATGTTTAGATTCAAAATAATTTGACGACTAAAATTCTGATTTCGCTCATTCTCACAGGTTTCTCGGAAGATTTTTGTTGTTATATTCTCGATTTTTTAGTTTTTTTCCAAATTATATTAAGTAAAATTTTATTTAATTAAGCTAAACATACATTTAAACATATAAAGGTATGATAATTATTTGCGGGGGTGGTAACGATATTTAAAAACTGAAGTTCTGTTGCAAAAGCAATTTTTACTTTCTTTCTCAAAAATTCACTTGTTGTAACTAATCAACTACATGCAGTTTTGCTTACAGCCACCTTTTTATTCTTATATTTTTTATTTTTTTATTCGTTTCCTTGAGAAAAAAAATTTATGATCCTTCAACATTCAAGAGACCTTTGAAAAATGTAAAATAAATAAATGAAAGATTCGTTTTGCTAGAAGAGGAGAAGTATAATTTTAGATTTTCTATATAATTTTTTCTAAATAATTAAAGCGAGAAATTTATGCCCTCAGTAATTTTAGATCGATGATTCAATGCTGTATATTTTTCTGTTTTCTAATTTAAAAAAAAAATGTACGCTTTGCTTGAACTGATGAAATTGGACTTGTATGATGCTAAAAAGAAAAGTCTTAACGTAAATTACATAAATAAAAGAAATTTTTTAAAAGTCAAGAAACATGCGAACGAATGCTAAAAAAAGTGTTTGAACTTAAATTACATAAAAGAAGAAATTTATCAAAAGTCTAGAAGCATATAAGCGAATAATTCTGAACTACATTCGAGAAAATTCTGATTGCCCAAATCCATAGTTTTATCAGATTACTGTTCGAATTCCTGTTTTCTCATTTTAAACGGGTGAAGACTATACATGTTTAAAAACTTCATTCGCTTCAAAAATATACAAATAGGAAATAACCTTTGACATGTTTCAAGCGCTGAAAGTGACAAAAGTGACTTAAAATATAAAACGTAAAGTTGCCAACGAAAAATACAAAAATAAAGCCGAGATTCAAAACTTGACAAAACCACAGTAGCCGAGAGAGAAAGAACATGAAGAAAAATCACAGTTGCTGAGAGGGGCAAATCAGGGTAAAATGCATTTTCACGCGCTATGGAGAGGTGAGGAACTAATGCCGTTATCAAAGGAATCAGCATTCATAAGAATAAAACAAGATTCCAGGGTGTCAAGATGAGCTGATGTGACTGAGGTGGAAATAATTTTGGCGTTATCGAAATTGAATTTTTGCCTAAAATTCTAACAATCAATATGCTGCCATTGATGATAACCTTTAATCCATTATCGAATTCTTGATAACTGACACATCGATTGAGTTCCTTAATTCTAAATTTCAAAGCGTGTCTAGTTTGTCCGATGTAGCCAAGATCGAATTGACAAGGAATGTTGTAAATTCCCAGGCGATTATCAAAACTAATAAGATATTTAAGAGACTTAAATTTAATTTTGTTAACAGACTTAAAAATGACTTTAAAACCAAAACGGATGAGGATATTAGCAATTTTATTACACAAGGGAGACGAAAACGGTAAAGTAACAACCCGGATAGCACATGATTGTCACAGTGACCTCACGATAAAGTCAAAAACTGTCGCACTCACAGGTGTGACCGTTTTAAGTTATCCTGAAAAAGTCATAATGTGACTTTGAAGTTACTTGTGTGATATCACATGAAAGTCTCGCTGTATTGTGACTTCTTAGTCACTTATTGTGACTTGATAGTCACTACTATACATGACTGGGAATAAATTCACTGAAAAACGTTGTTGCAACTTTGATCCCTTATAAAGTCACATAAGAGCCATTTCACGACTTGTCTCACTGGGGTATTTTTTACTTGTCTCATTCTATTCGTATGTCTATTTTTCAGCGTTTCACTGAAGTCACATGTATACTTTTATGTGACTTGTTTCACTAAAACTACTCTAAGTATACCAGTCACTTGAAAGACTTGCTTTTAGCGACCATAATCACTTAAAATTATCTATGTGAATCTCGATAGAATCACAAATGATCACAACCATTAGATTCACAGCTGTTTAAATAGTTTCGGAGGAATCTGGAATAAGATTTTGAAAAACAAATTTGTTTATTAAAAAAAAATAATAATAAATAAAAACAATTCCCAAGCAGCATTTTAACACCGTCTAACGCTCACAGTGTCAAGAAAAAAAGTTATTAAATGTAAATAGACCAATAGTTTAAATTACCCAACAGTACTTTAAATTCACTTTAATATTATCTATTTTAAGAAAAAATTTGAAGATTATTGAATCGCAATGCGTTTCATTTTGAAGATGACTAATTCTGAAGAATCACTAACTTGAAAAACCGGTCTCCCCGAGAGTTATTACTTTGTAAAGATATTCTGCACTGAGGAAAACCTTTTCCTTCAGCCTGCAAAATCGTTTTTTCCTCCGAATCAACTTTTATGGAAATAAACCGTTCTTCATTTGAATGTCTTTACCTTCTCTTTTTAAAATAGAAGTGTGTACTTACATTTTCTTTTAGATTCATGATAAAAATTTTGAACTATGAACAACTATTATAGCCACAAACAATTTTGATAAGATTTATTTTATTCAAAAATATTATCAAACAGCAATATTTTACAAAGCAATATTTTACAATGAACAATTCAGAAACTGGCATTTTTTTTTTTAAATTTAAATTAAATGCTTCATTCTATTTGCGTACAGTTTGAATAATATTATATTTATACAACGAAGTTCTTTTTTCAGAAACAAATATTGACAAATTTTCAATCGAATATGACGCATTTTGCGTTCAAGTATATATTAAGTATATAACAGACACTTTTAGGTTTGTTAAGTAATCTGTAGTTCGAATGCATATAATAATTTGCGAATTATTTTAATTTTATAACTTGTAAAGGAGTGAATGGAGAGATTGTCAATACGATAGGGCAAAATATTAAAAAAAATAAACATCTAATTGATATTTCATCGCAAAAAACAAACGATTTTAAAACCGAAAGCTCAAATTATTGCTTCCAAAACAGCAATAAAAACAGCAATAAGCTATTCTTAATGTTTTATTTCTATAAGCTAAAGCTAGTAAATGGATAATAAGTAATGAATTATCACGTTGACAAAAGTACTACCTTTAATAATTTCTTTCATAAAATTATTGAATTATTTACCGTGTTTCATTAGTGTAGTTTATAAAAAAATTAATGCAAGTATTTCTAAATATAGAGTAATAAAAAATTTGACTTTTTTTGGAGTATATTTGATCTAATAAGTAGATCAACACGTTCTGGGACTCGATCTTAATGGTTCGAGGGGGGGGGGGGGTGCTAATTTTGAAGACAATATTTTAAGTTATGAAATCAGACACAAAACGTACTTCTCTGAATAAGTATAACTTTTAATTTGACGGATTCGGATCAATTAGCAAGCGAGCAGAGCAAGTTATGTTCGGTGTTTAAAGAAGAAGAGTCAGAGAAAATGCTGATTTTTTAAAGAATTTAATTTTTTTTTTGACAATTAGCGTGATTAGAATACATGAGCAAAATGCTTACGATAGACAGGGGCAGAAAAATGATCAGGGTATTTAATTACAAGAGTACCTAAAAAAGGTAAAGTAAAATTAATTTCCTCATCTAAAGTAAATTGAATGTTGAGATTAACCGAGTTGACAACAGAAAGTAAATCGCGAAAATTAGTATCACTGTCTACACGTATCGTTGACATATTTTTTCCACCATGAGAATTCGAACAATTTAAAAACTTTTTCCTCAAAATTATGCATGAATATGTCACAAAGAATGGAAGAACGGGGGTTGACAATGGCTAAACCCTCAATTTGTTTATAGATATTGCCATTGAATTGAAAAGCAGTTTGTTGAACACAGGAATTGACAAGGAAAATAATATCTTCAATTTCAATAAAAGTAGTGACATTTCGTAGTTCTAAACAATCAATACCACTAGAAACGGGGACAGTCGTGAAAAGAAAAATGTGCTGATTTCTTTACAGTATGGATATTGATACGCTGTATATAGCGAGTGTGGGATATCAATGTTCAAGACTTCTAAAAGTAAGTTGAGGCTATAGGCAAGCGCAAAGACCTTGTAATTTACATGCATCGAAGGATCTGCCAAATAAAGTAAGTTTATTCGTGAAAATCAAATAAAGATGACATATATAGAATTTTATTTTCCATCAGACCTTTTACAATCAAGATGCAAAATTGTTTCTCAATAAAGTTCATCTTGCATCTTTCAGATTAATTAGCCTTGTAAGTTTTAAGAATTGAGGATGCTATATTATAATTTAAAGTTTAGAGAATGGCTAGAGTTTTAAACGAAATGCAAATAAGGGGAAAAATTGGTTTGCATTAACTCATTTTTTCTTTACTTTAAATTAATTATCTCCGATTATAAGACATCATTTAGGAAATGGATTCTTTTTGGTGCACAAAAATAATCAAAAGTATCTAAAAATCGATGTAAAATTGTTTGAAGTTTCGTTCCTCCATACTATTCCTTCAACCTTATGTGTTTTAAAAATATAATCCCTGGCCAAATCATTAGACGTGCTATGAGATTCCATGTAAAATCTTAGCTATCAGGTGATAATAACAGCTTTATTTTTTTTACGTTACTGAAACCGGTTTACACTTCTTTACGTTCGTGTATCAGTTGGTTAACATTGTAATCTAATGCGTTGAAAATAATTACAAATAGGAAGTATATTAAAAATCTCCAGAATAATAAACCATTACATGTATGTTTAAACATAAAAATATTGCGTTTAAACTCGTACAAAACATGTAATTATTAAAAAACTGCCGTGCGTCTAAAAATTTGGTCTAATTAAAATAATATTCTAATATAATACCTGATATAATAAATATTCTATATTTATATAACATATAATCGTCGAATTTATATTATATATCGTCTCATTTTACCCGAACGTAAACAAGTTCAAGCTGGTTTCAGTGGGTTAAAAACAATAAAGCTGTATAGTATCACCTCATAATTAAGATTTTACATAGAATCTTATAGTGCGTCTTATAATTTGGCCAGGGACTGTAAATTTTAAAACTAAGTTTATGTGGAGGCTTTTCGGTAATTGATCTGTATCTTATGGTATTTTTTGAGAACAAAAGCAGCTGCTTTACACTTTGCATGACCAAAAACCACACCATTTAACAGAGCAGGTGGCTACATCATAGTATCACGATTCTTTAAAGTGACGTGAAGGAGGGGTGAACTCAGGGACCTGCCATAGTGCACCCCAACATTTCGAGGCAGATGTGCACAATATCTATTTTTCGCGAGGTCAGAGAAAAGAAGAAAAAAAATGTTTTGTTTTTTTCACATGACTATCTTAAGTGGGCGAAACCTTGTTTTAGTCATGATGCGTCAAAGATTAGAGGTTGCTTTAAAATATCCCTAAGAGTGAGGAGTTTTCGTTTTAAATAAATTTAACATAAAAGAAACAAGAAAAATTACTTTCATAATGATTATTTAAAATTGAAAAAAAAATTTATAGTAGGAGATAAGCAATTATCCAAAATAATTTGAACCGAACACCGCACCAATAATCGGATAGTAGAAGTGACAGTTTCTAATCTATTTTCTTCTTCTTTTTATTTCAAAGAAAAAAAAATTCTGGGAATCGAGTTTTTCTTAATACAATGATAATTTATTGTATTTAAGTTTCATTATAATATACATGATAATAGAAATTGCAAAATCAAGAAATGTGCAGTAGGGCTTCAATTATCCGAAGTGATTGGGTTTGGACATCCGTCATTGCGATCATTGCGTTCGAAATGTGATAATTAAAAATAGGACGGTAACTGATTTTTAAGGTATCTCTTGAATGGAAGTATTAATTGTGAAATTATTCTGTTAAACTGTATAGAACCATCTAAAAGCTTGAAATATTTTATTAAAAAAAATTGTTTCAATTATATGTATACCGTCAACATTTTAGACAAATAAAAAATCTTTTTTGGTAACCCCTTTTTTGGTAAAAAATGATATTCTAAATATTCTGAAGTTTAAAAAAAATGACATTTTAAATGCTCTGAATTTATAAAAAAAAAGACATTCAAAATATTCTGATTTCTTATATTTATTATAATCCATTTAAAAAAAATTGCTTTGTCATTGACCTGTCATTTATTTAAATTTTTTAAAAACTTAGTCGCGATTTTCAACCCATCATAGTTTGACCTGTTAACTAAGGGAGATAATTTGGATTTGGTGAAAAATATTAGAAAATGGGAAAATTCAAAATAATTCAATTAACAACTTTTTGCAACACTGCCTCTCAAACTTTAAATTTCGACATGTTTCATTTTTGATTAGTTCTTTACTTATTTTAGTGCAGCGTGACAGTTTTTTTTAATTTTTTTTATTAAAAACGAAAAATTAGTTCAAAATCGTAAATAAACTATTTTGAACATATTTTTGCTTTTATTTTATGGCATCGATTTTTAAAGGAAATCGTTATCGCCTCCATTTTACCAAAGTTATGTCCTGTGAGAAGTAAACAGGGCTCATGACAATCATAAGTTGAAACTAATGCATTTGTTTTACTTTAGATTGAATCATATCAGTCAGTAGGTGTTTGAATTCCATGCACTAAAAGTGGTTGCATAATTTTAAAGAGCATAAAAAAGGTAGTTCAAGAATTCTTTAGTTTGAAAGCAGTTTTATCCGTTAAATGTTTGGTGAAGGACGCAACTTAAAATTCAGGGTTCTGCATTCATAACAGCCCACTTTGACACACATTGGATAATATCTATTATGCCTCCTTCAATACAAAACGTACCAGAGCATTGCGGCTCCTTAAGAGGACCTCGGGATAAACCTTTCATGGCAATTGTGTTTCACCTTCTTTGGTATTTAAAAATTTAAAGTTTAAAAAAAAGTGAGTTCAGGTAAGCCTAGAGGCCTAGTGTAAGCCTAGTGTAAACCATGAAGTTTCAAATACCGAAAACATGTTTCCAAAAGGTTATAGGGAATCGTAAAAATGAACCATTGGTATTTAAAAATTTATAGTTTAGAAAAAGTGAGTTCTGGTTAGCCTAGTGTAAACCATGAAGTTTCAATTACCGAAAACATGTTTTCAAATAGTTATAGGGAATCGTAAAAATGAACCATTGGTATTTAAAAATTTATAGTTTAGAAAAAGTGAGTTCTGGTTAGCCTAGTGTAAACCATGAAGTTTCAAATACCGCAAACATGTTTTCAAATAGTTATAGGGAATCGTAAAAATGAACCATTGGTATTTAAAAATTTAAAGTTTAGAAAAAGTGAGTTCAGGCAAGCCTAGTGTAAACCATGAAGTTACAAATACCGAAAATATGTTTTCAAATAGTTATAGGGAGTTGCAAAAATGAACCATTGGTATATAAAAATTTAAAGTTTAGAAAAAGTGAGTTCAGGCAAGCCTAGTGTAAACCATGAAGTTACAAATACCGAAAATATGTTTTCAAATAGTTATAGGGAGTTGCAAAAATGAACCATTGGTATATAAAAATTTAAAGTTTAGAAAAAGTGAGTTCAGGCAAGCCTAGTGTAAACCATGAAGTTACAAATACCGAAAATATGTTTTCAAATAGTTATAGGGAGTTGCAAAAATGAACCATTGGTATATAAAAATTTAAAGTTTAGAAAAAGTGAGTTCAGGCAAGCCTAGTGTAAACCATGAAGTTACAAATACCGAAAATATGTTTTCAAATAGTTATAGGGAGTTGCAAAAATGAACCATTGGTATATAAAAATTTAAAGTTTAGAAAAAGTGAGTTCTGGTAAGCCTAGTGTGAACCATGAAGTTTCAAATGCCGAAAACATGTTTTTAAAAGGCAATTAAATTACTGCAGCCTTACTTTGCCCTGAATAATCCTGCCATAATTTGTTTGCATTTTGATATTTTGAAAGGAAAAAAAATTGAAACATTAGCATTAAAACTTCATGATTTACGCTAGGTATACTCTCTTTTTTCTATGCATTACTTAAGTAGGTGAATTCTCCCTAAAGGGTATCTCCCCATAACACTCAACTGTCTAAGTGATATGTCTTTTATCTTTGCTATTTAATTTTCTACTCATCTTGCAACGCAATTCAAATACATCTCCCTATCAGAATATGAGAAATATGGTACGCGGTATTTTCAACTGAGTTTTACGTAATAAAATTATACTAATGAAGTTTTGAGCATTTTCAATAAGAAAATCTGGCATTATACAATCATTTCTTTTTAGATTTTTAAAAATTACCTTTGTTTTTGCGTCATTTACGTTAAGAGAATTCTTCAGTTTTATCCAAATCAATTTTCGTCAAATTAAACAAAATAAAATTTTAAGCATATAAGCACAGACAAATGAACAATGTTAAATTATCTATGAATAATATCAATTTCAATTTTTTAGAATTAATTAATTCTTAGAAAGTTTAAAAAATCTATGTTTCTAATGAAGTAAATCTTTCATTTCTTTCACAAATCGGTTTTCATACATTTATAGTGCATCTACCACTACAAAAATATAATTCCATATCACTAGTATATAAGACATGTTAACCTTTTCATAGGAAGGCTGATATTGTCGATATCTACTCTCCCCACATTCATTTATAACGCAATGAAATCTAAAATTAATTTTTAAGGGAGTCTTATGGTCTAGAAATTTCAGGAAATTGATTCTTTTACTGCACAATTTGATACCCTATATTATGATAGCAAAACTGTTTTGCCGAAAACTATTTGATATAGCTGAAAAAGTGATTATCAGATCAGCCCATCGTCGAGAGCTCACAGGAGGCAATCAGGCATAAAGGTCAGTCAAATGACAATTCTTTTATAACCGTCGTTGAACAGCCGACCCAATTGATTTCGTTTACGACTACAAATGTTCAAATCCACAGCCTTGTAATTTTGAACCCGATTCAGAAGACAAGGGAACTCTTGGTTCAAGTATTGAGCACTTTTTGATGGAACTATCCCGCATTTGCGGAAGACCACGAAAACCTCCCATAGTCCCCCTGATGGCAAGGGGACCGGAAACCATGATCCGTCTACCACTGAGGATATTTTTATGTCAGCACTGTGGTCGGTGCAAGCCGGATGCGAAATTCGTATCGGCCAGACATCACTGAGATTCGAACCCAGTTCACCTCATTAGAAGGCGAACGCTCTATTCCCTTAGCCATCACGGCTCTCAAATGGCAATTTATTGGAAAGATATGTTGGCCTGAACAGTCAGAAGAATAACTAATCACTGAATTTGCAGACATTTTCTCGAAAACACATCTATTAACTCTAAAGATAGAGTCGAAATTGCAAATATTTGGCTACTATAATCTTCACCGTCGGTTTTATAGGGATTGCCAGCATGATGAATGTCATGGGTATTCGAAATAGTACCATAATCATGCAGTTTTGCAAAAGTCGCAACGCAGATCGTCTTGAATATTCTTAACACCCCCAGCAAAAAAGAAGCTGCTGGAGGAAGCAGTCAACGAAAGAGACAGGGTTAGTGATGACGCGACCATCATCTCCTCCCTCTAAACTTTGTCTTGAACTGAATCCTTAATGTGGTGTTTTCCATTAAACGTAAAGTAGGTAGGTATTGTTTTTACGTCGCACTAGAGCTGCGCAATGAGCTATTGGCGACAGTATTGGAAATATCCATGAGGATGATCCGAAGATATGCCATCGCAATTTTGATCATCTGCAAAGGAGGTGGATCCCCTGCTTTGGTAGCCCGATGACCTACGCTTGAAGTCGAGCATTTTACGTTAGAACAGTTTAACGAGGACCGATACCGCGCACCCTTGGTCCTTACTCGGACTGATCAACCCATTACTAGCCGCAGCCAGTGATGCTTGACTTCGGTATTCTACTGGGAAACGTACACCGAAAAAGGTCAGTTTTAGCATTATTGATATAGTATGCCTACTGACTTATCTGTACATGTATGCGTCGAATATATTTTAAACGAACACACAACTATTTTTGAAACATACATTTATTTTTTCACTAAAAACTTTATTACTTCTAAAATTTGAAATGAAACACTATATTTACTTTTATTTTATCTTTTTCATTTATTTTCGTATTATTGTTACCGTTACTATGTATTAAAAACTATATAAATCTTTTTTTCTCATAGAAAATTTTATGACGCGATAATGTTTAGTTAATGGTTCCTACAAAGAAAAGATATTTCTGCTCTGGAGAAACATAAGCTTATATAATGCATCATCTGACTATCTTAATCCGTCTCTGAAGTTCTAATTGTGAAATATTCTCAAAGTAAGACTGTATGAAATTATTTTTACTTATGAAGTTTATAGGATCCTGAAGATAATGAAAAGAAAACATATATTTCAAGAGACACCATTACAAAATGTCTGTTATTTTAATAATCATAAAGCTGGAACTAGACAATTGTTATTCTGCCGTGACTGCGGTGAGTTGAAAATTAATGTATAATTTTTTTAATATATACAATATAAAGCGCAAACGAAATAAAATTAAATATAACTATTTATTAATTACATGCATCAATTAATTAAAGAATAGTCTGTCACAGTGTGCATTCGGCCTATAACAGTTCAATTAAAGTGTAAGTGGTTAAAAATAAAATGCGTTCTGTTTTTAAATGGATCTAATTTTAACTGGATTCTCGCTTGCAGTAACAAAACACATTATCTGAAATACAATAACATAATGAGTACAGATAACTTTGTAACCGACTATTATTTACTTCTCATCATTTACATTTAGACTACTGTCTATTACAATAATTTTAACCCTTAACGCATTGCAGTCTGTCTATATTCATATACAATATTTGAGGATTTTTTTTAAATTTATATAAATGCTTATTGTGCCGAGAAGATATTTCCTTAGAATTCTTCTATTATAAATTCCCAGTAATATTAAGGCCTTATGCAGCCCAGCATTTAAATGCAATGTGCGGTATTAAGTAATCAATTATGAAAGCACTATGTTCTATTATACTACTTAGTATTACTTTTTAATATTTACATAGAGCTTACTTATTGTTGTTACATTTCACTAAACTCTAATAATAAGAAAAATTTCCTTAAAGTTAAATTAGTAAGAATAGATTGTGTTTTCAAAATATTACGTGCACAGAGAAGTTTAAATAACATCCAATCGTTATTAACAATAAGAACCTTGAATAAATTCATGAACACGAAACTGTTCCGGAATTACCAAAATTTTCACATGTAAGAAGTATGATAGTTTGTTATTTTTACTGATAATCAATAATATTTTACTGAAAAATTGAGAAGATATTGTTATTATACTAGGCTAATAAATAGCGCGTTTTTTTATTTTGTATAATGACTCAGTAGAATTAGATTTTTTAAGCACATTTTTATTGGCTAGCAACTCCTAATATTTTCCCACTTCCTTTTTTAAAAGGTAGAATAATGTATGTTATATTTGTAAAAAAGGATAAAACAATTTAACAAGGGAGGATTCTTGCCTACGCTAACGCTGTCATCGCGCTGACGAAGATGATTTTGATTTCATCTAGGTGCGAAGATGTTGATTGCATCTAGTTACGAAGACGTGATGTTGAATGACGAGAGAGAGAATTGAATCTGAACTCCCGGTTTCGTGCGAGGATCAGCTTTGAAAGCAAGGCGAAGTATCTTTATGCGCTATTTTTGTGTTTTGGGATTTTACGTTTCTTGAAGATTATTTTCAGCGGGACTTTTGCTACATAACGATCGTTTTCGTTGTGCATTTTTTCGTCACTTTCTTCTTTTTATTTTTTAAATTTTTTTTTTTTTTTGTCTGTCGGGATTTAACGATTCTTGTCAATTATTTTTAGTAGACCTACTATTACTTTGCGATCACGGTGCAATCACTGTTATCTTAAATTTTTGTTCTGAACTCTATCTATTAATAAAAAGAAAATATGAATAAGAAAAAGATTCTTCATTGATTTTTTTAAATTATTGTTTCTCCTTTTAAGCGATACAATTTAAAAGGGGTATTTTGGATTTAAGTAATTTATACTTTGTTATAAAATGTTAGTTTTTTTAAAAGGTTTATT
Source organism: Parasteatoda tepidariorum (assembly GCF_982258835.1). Taxonomy (NCBI): domain Eukaryota; kingdom Metazoa; phylum Arthropoda; class Arachnida; order Araneae; family Theridiidae; genus Parasteatoda; species Parasteatoda tepidariorum. Next base: position 6,823,440 of record NC_141766.1, read on the forward strand.
TAATGCACGTAAGTATAAGTATTTGATGGAATTTGATCATTTTTAAACCAATAAATCTTCAGTAGTTTTTAATTATAAAAAATTAAAGCAATACATGCATTTATTTAATTTGTTCTCATTTTTGATAAAAATTAATACAAAGTTTGCGTTATTTTTTAAAAGAAAATTTGGCTATTAGTTTAAACGACAAATTTTTTTAATTAAATAAAAAGTTAAGCAATGTTTTGACGTTTTTTAATAATTTAACTTACTTTACTTATAGTATTATTTTTATTTTTCTTAAAATTCTCTCAATACATATTTGTTTGATAGTCAGTATCATTTCTAAACCAATAAATCTTTAGTCGATTTTATTTTCAAGAAGAAAAAAAATAAATAAGTAAAAAACTTACATTGATTAAGTAAAGAATTTGACCATTAGTCAATACAACGTTATTATTTTAAATAAATAAATAAAAGAAGGCCTAACGATGTTTCAAAAGCACGTTCTTTTTCAACAAATAGTTTAAAAAATATTTTACTTAAGTGAACATTTCTTTGGTTTGCTTTTTACTTTCGTTTCTTTTCTTTTTCCTTTTAATTTTAACGTACTTATGTAAAGTATTTTGTTGCAGTTTTATTATTATTATTGAACCAATAAATCTTAAGTCATTTTTAATTTTAAAAAAAATTTAAATATCGATTTCGTTTGTTTTTACAGATAAGACATCAGACTTAAGTCAATCCATCTTTATTAGTTTAATTGAAAAAATTAAGCAATACAATTGATGTTATAGAATAGAATTCTTCCTTTTATTTGTTTTTGATTCATTTAAAGAATTCTGATAGATAATTTTCGAGCATATGTTAAATCGCGATACATTGCTCTATCGCGATGTCTAACAGACGATATATCACGATGTAAAATTTCTTACCACGCCCAGCCCTATTGTTAATATTTGTTCTATTTCAGATTATATAGTGTGGAGCCGCGCCAGTCCATCTTTCTTAAATATTAATTTATAATTATTTCAAGAAAATTTTTAATGTAACTGAAAGGTAAGAAACCAGGAAAACCTTTCATTTCACTGGGAAAAAAATACTAACAATGAGAATTAAATCGGACCTTTCTTTAAATGAAACAATCATCTATCTTCAATTAAAATAATTCTTTCACAGAAAATCCTTGATCAAAAGATAAATTTGTAATAAATAAAGAATTCAAATACATAGAATAATTTTTATTAGCTAATTTGTCAATGATCAAAAAATTTTTGAATAGTAAGTATATTTTAAAATCTATTTTTCAGTTTGATTCGTAAAGTGCTTAAAAGTTAAATTAAATTATTCATAATTTTTGAAAAATTCTGAAGAGTGGCTATTGACCGATGCTCATGAAATCAAATGGCATGAAAAATTTTGATTTTTGTTTAAAAAACGAATATAAAATTTTTTTTACCTTGCTATTCAAAACTTTTCTATCCTTAATACATAAATTAATAAAAGGTACTTAATCCTCATCTTATAATAAATTTGTCTCAACGAAGGAATAATTTTAATTTTAATTTTCCGAAGAAAAATGTAAATTAATATTAGAAAAACAAAAGCTTTGAACCGGCTACACTATAAAAGCCAGCTTTTCCTAATATTTTGGGGATGAGAGATTCGAATAGGTTGGGTATATTTTTTTCGGAAAAAGTGCGCTCAAAATAAGCATATCTCTTAATGAAACTAAAACATTCATTTTAAAACATTTCTTCGAGCATTTTATTCTATTTAAAACGGCTTTTGCAGACGAACTCCTTATATAAGAGACTGGTTTGTTTCCTTCCTGAAATATATCGTTTAAAAGATAATGTCTGAGTGGGTGTATTTTTACTTCAATAGTAGCAAAATTTATGTCTTAATGTAATAAATTTAATGACATATTTTTGAATCAAATAAATATATACACTGTCTCTCTGTATTCTATTATAATAACTTTTAGTTTTTAACGCTGTTTTAAATTTCTCAAGAAGTACTTAGAAGGTTATTTTGTAACTAATTAGTTCATGCGATTTTTCATATTTAATAAAGTTAAATACTTTCATAGGTTTCAGGGACAGACAATAAGTAACGAAAGTAAACAAGTACTTTTGTACACCCTATGCCAGAAAGCAAAGAAATAAAATTGCAGCTTGTACCGATTACTTTGGTTGTTATTTGCAATAACTGCATAAAATTTCATAAATCTAATTTAACTAATTAGGGAGATATGGACATTTTTATAAAAAAAATAATTTTTTCGTTTTATGCTTGTTTGGTAAAAATATTAAAAATTTAATGAAATTAAATTAGTTAAAAATATTTAATTTTAATATTAGTTAAAAATATTTAATTTTTAATATTAGTTAAAAATATTTAATTTTTAATATTAGTTGAAAATATTTAGTAAAACTAAACGACATTTTTGTAGAAATTTAAAATTAAATGCAAAATTACTATTTTAAAATTTGAAAAAAAAAATCGTTAACAGTTGAGCAAGATATGACTATTTAAAGAAGTTGTTTTATACTGCGCATGCTCGGAAAAATGTTAATTTTTTTCCTTCATAATTTTGAAGTGAATCTGCTCTGAATATCTTAAAAATTTAGAGAGTTTCATGCAATTTTCCCTTTTTTAAAATGATGAGAAGTTTTCCACGAATTTCATTTTGTTTTTTGTTTTCATTTTGTTTGTTCATTTTGTTGTTTCATCCACAAATTTCATTATGCGAAATTTAATAAGAAAGGATAATACCTTACAATAATCGTCCTGACACCAAACTGTGATCATATAAGGGAAGAAAACAAGTGAAAGAAAACATTATTCTATGGGGGAAAATCCCATAAAACGGTGTTATTTTTAATAAATCTTGTTTAATAGTAGAAAATGAAATTTGTAGAAAACCCCTTATCATTTTTAGCTTTCTTTTAAAACGTACAAAAACTACTCAGAAAATTGCTTGAAACTCCTTAAAATTTTAAAATATTCGAATCAGATTTTTTTTCATTAGCTTCAAAGTAAGATTCATTACAAAATTATAAAAAAAAGATTATTTGAATTTTTTCGCACATGCGCAGTATAAAAAAAAAAATTCTGTTTTTCAAGTTTAAAAATAAAAATTTTGTAATTATCTTTCAATAGATCGAGAAATTTTGTTTAATTTTATCGAATATTTTTTAGGTATAGCAAAAAAATAAGACAAAAAAAGTAGTTTTTTTTTTTTTTTTTTTTTTGAAAATGTCTATATCTCCATAAATATTTAAGCTAGGTTTATGAAATGTTTTGTAATCAATTCAAATAACAACCAAAGTAATCACTATAAGTTACAAGCTTATTGCGTGATTTTCTGGCATAAGGTGTTCAAATACACTTGTAATTTATTGTAATTCATTAGTAATTTATTGTCGGTCCCTGAAATCTCTGAAAGTTTGAAACTTTATTGTTGAACATGAAAAATCGCACGAACTAATCACCTCTAAAGTTTCAAAATAACTCTCTTAGTATTTATTGAGAAATTTAGAAAAAAATAATTCAGAAACTAAAAGTGTCTTAACGTAAGCTTGCAAGTAATAACTTATGTATATTTGCCGCACAATATCTACCAATACATCGCTGAAAGTGATGGGAAAAGAATCCTTTATAAAATATATAAATAAAGAACTCAATAGTTTTTTTCTTGAAATGCCACGTTATAAGAAATAGGCATTCACCATAATGTATTAATAATGTAAATATATGCTATATTTGAAGTTATATATATGCTATACATTTAAAATAAATCACTGTGATATTTTTAAGTGGTAACCAGCATTAGAAAATATTGAACCAGTCTATCCATAGATGTTCGTATAGGTATTTTTTACATAACTACATATTTATTTTTCGCATATAAGTATTTTTCTCAAAATATTTTTGCAACAGCAGTTCTAAATTGGCTGTGATTTGCGATGACATTATCTGAATTTGGGAATTTTATTAGTAATCTGAATTGGAAATAAAACGATTTCATTCTGATAAAAAGTTCAAATTAAGAAAAGTAACCCTTTTTATGGCTTTTGAATATATAAAACACCGTAGGAATTCTCAAATGAATTTAATAATTTTTCACTAACCTTGAAAAATTTGACTTTTTCAGGCTAAGCAATAGATGAAAGAAAATTTATTTTTACGGAGGAAAAAAAACTTTGTTGACTGAAATCGTAACTCTTATAGTTCAGTTGTTTTAAGTGGATTTCCAAGTACTGCAGCTAAAATAGTGTTATTATGGTTGTTAATTTTTTATTGAAACAAGTGTGGATTATAGTTGTAAAGGTGCAAATTATAGCCCTATTTATGTTCACAAAACACTGAACTAACACCGCAATACAGTACGCAGAGAAACACGATGGTAATAACAGTAATTAACCGTTAAACAGTGGTTGGGAGTAAATCACATCCGGGAATCCCGCTTAAAACACCTGATGTTTTTTTTTAAACAAAATATTATCCGTGTTGAACTGAACTCTAAGTTTATACATATTCATCTTTCTTTTAATTCTTGATATTGTATAGAGACTTTATATTAAAAACATTTGTGAATAAAGAATTTTCTTTATTAGCTAACAGCATTCATTTAAAAAATCGAATTATTTCTTATCTATAGAAAGACATAAATGGTTTAAGTTCGAAAAATAAAGGTTTGAATGAAATCTATTGTAGGAAAAATGACCTTAAATGGGAATATTGGCATCTACTGGGTTAAAGAATATAAATGAATCATTTGCCCCGCAAAACATTTCGAGTCAAAATCCATTCACCACGATTTATTTTGAGTTTATTTAAGGAACTCAATTATTTTCATTTGTATGAGAATAGTGCATTTTTATTAAAAAATTAGTGCATTTTTCATCGTAATATATTAATACAGTTTAACCTAGCTATAGTAAACCCGTGAATACTCGATTATAGTGAATCTTTTTAGTGGTTCAGTCCGAACTGTTGTTTAATTTAAAAATTGATAGTTAAATGTATTTTTTGCAGAAATTTTTAGTTTCTGTCATACGTTCGTAAAAATGAAGTAATACACATTACAAAGAAGTTTTTGAAATGAGTTATCTCGCTGGAATGAATAATGAGATTGATTTGGCACATAAAGGAGCCCAGAAACTTAAAAATGCAACTTTTTTTAAAAATGACAAAAAAGACCTGAAAAATTCCAAAAATTGCGAAAATTGAAAAGATAAACTTCTAAAAAAATTTGCTATTGGGCAACAAACAGTTAATTATATGGAGAATATTTTGAATATTTTTTTTAGCATTCGATTGAAAATTTCGTTATAGGAATAAAGTCGCTGTAAGGAAACTTCGATTTAAAGAGACATATTTAGGTAGTAATTTATAAAGCAAATTATGTACTACTGTAATCATTATTTCCAACTATACCTCTGCTATATACTAAATAAAGATGTTTCAAATATTTTGTGTATAGTGCAACTTCGTTTATAGTGGACTCATTGCTGCGTCCACAGACGGTTCACTACAAAGGGGCCTGACTGTAATATAAATATCTTTATTTGAATGTGAATTTGTGTGTGTTTTTTTTAATTAAATGTAACGGATTAATTGATAATGTTTTAAAGGTAAGGCACGATATATACTGTGTTAACCAGTGAAAGTGTTCAGTGTAATGGGTTAAATGTAATGGGTCAATTGATAATGTTTTAAAGGTAAGGCTCGATATATACTGGGTTAACCAGTGAAAGTGTTTAGTGTAATGGGTTAAATGTAGTGGGTTAATTGATAATGTTTTAAAGGTAAGGCTCGATATAAACTAGGTTAACCAGTGAAAGTGTTTAGTGTAATGGGTTAAATGTAATGTGTTAATTGATAATGTTTTAAAGGTAAGGTTCGGCAGATACTGGGTTAACCAGTGTAAGTGTTTAGTGGTTGTGATGGTCTTGATAACTGCAGAGTTGCTAGCTTTCTTCTCTTGATGAAGGAATATTTTCAAGTGGAAGTGAGTTCGGTTTGGTAAAATCGAATTTAAGTGATTTTTTTTTATCACTGGATATGAAAATTTTCAGCATATTATTCTTATTATCTCAGTTCTTTTAAAGAGATTCTGAATTTAAACAAAATGCTTAAAAACATTTGTTTTTCTACTTTAAAAAAATAGTAATAATTTGAAGAAATCTTGACTTGTTTGCTAAATTAATAAATTTATTAATTAAATTATTTGTATCTACCTAGTAAATTTAGAAGAGAATATTATACTCAAGTGGAATATCTACCGGGCTGTTATCATTATAGAAATTAGCTCTATAAATAATCTCTATTTTCATCATAACAATATTTGTATGATCTTTTTAAAAACTCGAAACACAAAAATTTATATACTATTTTTTAATTTTAATGGAAACGCTCTGCTTCTGTTTATTATTTTCGAGAAGGCATTTTTTTTTACATCGTAGCAACCCTGAAGATAGAAAAGTTGGAACTATCATTGTTTTCCCTAAACGTTTTTAGAAGGGCAGTCCACCCTGTCTGGTTTTTGATGCCCCCTTTTCGTAAAAATAAGTTTCCATTCCTTAAAAAAACTGCTTTTCGTTCATATTCCATTTAAAAAGAATAATTAGCTGTTTAAATAATAATTACACGCTATTAAAATTATCTATGTTTATAGGTTTAATTCTGTTTATTACTACAAATATTTATTGTGTTAGGATTATTCTCAACTCGTTAAATTTTTTAAGTTTATATCCTTTCGGAGGTATTAGTAAATTTCAAGTGATTTTAAAATTATTTTTTAAATAAATAGCCTTTTTTTTTAAAAAAAAAATGCACCTTTAAAAGTTTGTTTTTTCAGAATTATCAGTTTAAACAATAGAAAAAATCGTAGTTGTTCATCAATTAATCATTTTTTTTAGATTACTTTTCTAAAAAAAAAATTTGGCTACCGTGATTGTCCTCTTGCATGCCTTTAATAATTTTTTTATAAACTACAAATTATTCTCTCATTTTGAGAAGGATTGAGAATTACTTTTTGAAATACACACATAAAATAGTAATTTAAAATTGTTGAGGATCAAATTGAGTTATTACGTAATATTACACATTTTGATATGTTTTAACGTTGATAAGTGAGTGCCCTTTTAAAACTTAAAGTACCCTTTTCTGTTAGGAAGCTCTTTTTTATTCCTAGGAAGAACTCTGGAACTTATATTTTTCATTAATATTAACTTATTTTGAAACCAAATGTAACCAAAACTAAAAACACAAATACGAAAATCAAACCAAATGCGTGAAATGATAAACTATAGTTACTTTTTGGTGGTTTAAAAAATTATTTATTATATACATAGTCTACAGTTATAAAATTTTCACCACAAAATTTTTTCAGTGGTAGCAAAATATATATTTCAATTCTTTTTTCTTGGTTTAAAAAGGTTTTTTTTCCCTAAGAATTTTGACTGCTACTTACATTTTTATGTCTTTAGTATACTTGTTGTTTGTTTTATGTACATCTATTGTTATGGAAAATGTTACGTCTGAAAAAAGTCTGATAAAAATCATTTATTTCTAATTTTTATTAAACTAGAATATGCGTGTGTTTTTAAAAAAAGAAAAAAATCTCAAAAAACAAAATAAATTAGTGCATTTTTCGTGCCAAAAAATAAATTTTAAATTTAATTTCTGATAAAAATTATTGCCTAATTTTAAAACTTTCTCACAGTGTGTTGTATAAAAATGAAATTTACATAAATGAGCGACATACAAAGTAAAAATAAACTATCCAAAATGTATTTCTGTCTTTTTATCTGTAAACAGCAAATTACTTTAGCTGTTTTCCTCATTCTTTTGAAATACATAACTCTAAGAAAGGGGAAAAAAACACCTTAAAGATGAACTAACATATATTTCCAAGGTTGTGAGAACGAGTTGATCAATAAAGATGCCAAAAAGTTTGGCACTTAGTCTTATTCGATATATCACCACGTGTTGAAAAAAAAGGTGTAGGCAAGTGATAAGGAGGTAGCCAAGAATAATATTTTTTAAAATCTCTTTTCGCGACAAAGTATTCATTTTGGGTGTGATCTCAGAGAATAAAAATCGTAAACAATCATTTCAAAGGTTACAAATCTTAAATGTGCCGTTTATTTTGTTTGAAAGGCCTTCTAATCTCTAGCGACTGCATTCAACCACTAGAAAATCTCTGTAGTTTTACACATGAATATAGAGATGAAATACATAGCTAATTCCCAATTGTCAGAATTCAAATTACCCGCTATACAGCTCACTCGCAGCCTTTAAAATAAATAAAAACAAGATTTTGTACGTGCATTTATCGGTTTATCTGCGTGAGGTTTTGTCGCATGATCCGTGTGAGATTCTGTGCCATGACATTTTATCTGAATAAGATTTTGTATCACGCTACGATCGCGAGCCATTCTAGAGCGGAGCGAGTGAGATTCTGTTCTATGTGTTCGTATGAGATACCATACCAGAGTCTTCTATCCGGGTGAAATTCTATTCTCTAATAATGTGCGCGCGTAAGATTCCATAGCTTCTTTTGCCCGGGTGAGATTCTGTTCTATAATATTCCGGACTTGTAAGAATCCATAGCTTCTTTTGTCCGGGTGAGATTTCGTCTAACAATAATTTATTCTCTTGAGATTCCACACCAGTATGTTCTGTCCGCATGAAATTCTGAAGTATAGTGATTGAATTTTTTTTGTCCGGATGAGATGTTTTATGATTCGTTTGTCTGCGTTGTCCTGCAACTCTTTTTATTTCTGAGATCACTTTTTGTTTTTGCATTGGCAAAATGTTTTTAAAATCAATGATTATATAACAAAACAAATTATATGTTTATAACTATAAACATGCACAGTGCCTGCCGCCTATTAAAAAATCACGACGTTTGTCCTGAGAACATTTGATTTTGTAAATTGGCTGATTTTATAAACAGGAATGTCTATACTAAGAAAAAAAAACGTCTACTTTAACTTCACAAATGCACCTATTTACTAAATTCATGACTACATTTATATTTCATTTTTAATAAATTTTACATTTGTCATTTAAATAAACATAAGCTGCTTTTTTTTTTACTTACAGAATGATTTTAAATTATTAGCACATTTGTTTAATTAGTAAAATTTAAAATTAAAGATTCAACATGCTTGTAAGCTTACATAAGTTTTAGCAACTTTCAATAGTTCCTTTTCTTTGCAGTAAAGTTCAATATCAAGCGTTTTACTGGCTTCTATTGAAAATAGATTTACCTTATTGAATGCGTGATGATCATTGACAATAAATGATGGTAGGCATCCTCTAAAACTGTTCATAACATTTAAACAAAGTTTTCATCAGGATTCTTTCACACTCCTTGTTTCATAATTTTTTAACAATCACCCTTCAATCTTCCTAAAAAGTGTAATCCTGTAACTTTGTTGTTTTTATTCGGATGGGAGCACAGTGAAATTTGCGTCCGTCATTTTTTCAAGTTTTGAAGATTCCCGATTATCCGAGTGTCCGCTTTAACTGAGCTATCAAATATTTCAGGGATTTCCTTTTTTGTTCTGGTTTATTTTTTATTTTTAAAACTACCGCCGAAAAAAATTCTTAATTTTATCTTCCAAACATTCGGGAAAACAAGCTGATGGACAACACGAGATTACCGACGAAATGATCGTTAATATCGTCAATAATGAAAATGAATCTAGCGAAGATGATGAAGACAGTGACGATGAAAATCAAAGCATATAAAAATCTCTTATACAGATGGACTAAAAGCCACCGAAAGTGCTAGTGAATACATTGAACAACAAGAAGAGACGTTACTAGCCTTCCTGTTATCGCTAAAAAACTGCGAAACATTGCTGCAAAAAAAAAAAAAAAAAAAAAAAAGTAATGGAAAAAGAAAAACGATTTAAGACTTTGAGTAAAATAAGCTCGTAAAGTGTTTTTAAGTAAACTTTTTAGTTATAATATGAATTGTAGGTGGTGTACTCGTATAAATTTTGTGTTTGTTAACTATATTACATTTATACCTACTCTTTTTCTTTATTTTTTTATACTCTTCGCTTTAACCGAGTTATTCGGTTATCCGAGTTACTCGTGATCCACATTAACTCAGATAATCGGGACTCTACTGTACTTTTAAAACTTGAAAAAGAAAATGTAAATTCTAATTATTCAAACAAGAAAAAGTTTAATTATTTTTAATATATTTCCTGTAAAATTTGATTATACGAGACGATGATTATGAGTTTATAAAATGATAGTTTCAGTATGTTCTGATATTATGATGATTCCATTCCTGATTTTTTTTTTTTATGTGGCTGGTTTTATTAGCAGTGGTTACTGTATAGGGATTCCTTTATCTTGTAGAATTAAATATTTTATTTTTGAGAGAACCCATCCTACAAAAAACTGGAAAACAAGGTTAAATAAATGATGAATCGCAACAAAATAACGTTATTAGAAGTAATCACCTGCCATGCTTACCCTTTTTATCAAGTTTCTACGCACGTTTAAGAGAGACATCTGGACACAAAAGCCCTTAAAGATACTCTTTTTGTACAGTAGGTCGGACAATTGAACCTTCAAGGGGAGGAGCTTCATAGAATGAACATGCGCAACATCATTATTTGGCATCATTTTATTTAAAACTTTTTCAGGAAAAGAAAAATTTAGTTGTAATAATCAATTTTACAGAATAAATCATATATTTACAGGGAATGGAAACCAATTAGTTCGATTTTTACAAATTTTTTTACATGATTTGAGTTTTTTTTAAAACCTATTTTTGCCATTCCGCTTTAAAAAGATGGTTCCTTCTTTGTTCTAAAAATATGTTTCGTTATTATATGCTTCATTTATTTTGCAGAAATAAGATTTACAAAATTAAAAATATTTATACTTGGATCAGAGGGCCTTTTCAAAGCTAAAGTGGTTGATAACGGAAGAAGTTATGTACTTTTCAAAAAAGATTTACATCGAAAAGGTTCGAAAGGTTTCGAAAAGGTTACATCTTTGCGATATTTCTGATCAGGTATTCATTTTCAATGAGGTTCATTGAATTTTCGGTATTCATTCAGTTGTATCTTCCGGTGCAAGAAAGTAAAAGTGGTTATAAAAATTATAATTTTTCAAATCCACAGCTAAAATTTCACTAGCACGTTCTGTGCTTAAAATAGTAAATTGTGTGCTTAATTACTAAGTATACACCTAACATATGAATGCATTCAATTGTATCTTCTAGCGTAAAAAAGTAAAAATGGTTGTAAAAATTATAATTTTTCAAATCCGCAGCCAAAATTTCAGTAACACGTTTTGTCGCTAAAATAGTAAATTGTGCGCTTAATTACATCTAAAGCTAATCATTGTTGTTTATTTTTGTTTAAAACCATTGTACTTGAAGAAAATAAACCACTTAGTTTAAATGGAATTCAAAAGAAAATAAATTTTTACCTTAAAATGTAATTTTTTTTCACTTGTCAATTCACTTATTCAATAACAAATAGTATTTAAAAAAGTACTTCATATGTAAAGCAAAAAAGTATTTCATTTATTTCTTGTATAAAAAAGGAGAAAAATTTTTTCAATTACTTACATCCATAGTTTAAAAGACTTTATATATATATATATAAAGTATTACAGTCACTTTTTTAAAAGTATTTTCAAAGTAAGCGTATATTTGTTTAAAGATTATATATATATATATATATATATATATATATATATATATATATATATATATATATATATATATATATATATATATATATATATATATATATATATATATATATATATATATATATATATATATATATATATATATATATATATATATATATATATACGTCAGCAACAACAGAGTCCCATTTGAAACGTTCCATATTAAAATATGAGTGTCATACTTTACTCATAGAGTTCTTTATTATATTCTCCTAGTAAGTTGATATTCAGTTGGTCTATGAAAAAATGTTATGGTATCTAACAATGGTATCTAATATATGATATCTAGCAATTTTATAATTTAACCCAGAAATAGCTCAGCAATAGGAGCTTTTTTATTTTAAAAAAAAAAGAATAACGAGTGGTAACTTATTGTGTAATTCTTAACATTTCCTTTCCTGAATTAAACGCTTGTGTCAAGCCTAATACATTATTCATATAAATAAATATCTTTATATCGAACTGAAATCATTGGAACCTAAGTTTTTTTAAAATAAAATGTGGCGGCTAATAATAGAAAATATCTACTTTTTTTAAGCTCATATGACTTACCAAAAGCCAGTTTTATTGTCCCAAAAAATATGGCAACAGAGAGTCATTAAAAAAATTCAATATTTTGACTAACATTTGTAATCATGCATGTCAATTTAAAATCTTTTATAATAACTACAATTACATTATGCAAACTTATTTATACTTAAATCTAATTAAAAAGCGTAGAAATATTTAAAGTTCAGAAATATTAAAAGCGTTATATTAATTAACCATATTCCCTAATAGAGTTAAAAATATACAGTGGGAAGAAACTTTTAGATTCAAATTGTCCCACTGACGTTTGTGGGAGTTACCGGCGGTAGCGGGAAAAAAGAAGTTCGAGAATTTTCCTTTATGGTTGTGAAAATTTTTATGATTACTGATACGGTTCAGCATACTAAAATTTTCATTTAATACTGAAATTTGTCAAACTTTGCTTCGTGTACAATCGACAAGAAAAAACGGATCACCCTTATAATGTTTGAACTATTACTTGGATTTTCAATCTGTAAAGTGCTATAAAAGTATTTCAAAGGAGTGTCTTCAATAATATATAACAGTTAACTACAACCTTAACCTCTAACAAGTAATTATATTAGGATTAGTTTTCTCAATGGTGCTAACAAAATTTACAGTCTCTTTCCAAATTATAAGATTCTACGTAAAATCTTAATTATCAGGTGATGCTAAACAGCTTTATTGTTTTTACACAGCTGAAACCAGTTTGCACTTGCTTACGTTCGTGTATCAGTTGGTTAACATTGTAATGCAGTACGTTAAAAATAAATACAAATAGGAAGTGTATAAAAAATCTTTTCAATAAAAACCCATTACGTGTATGTTTAAATAAAAATGTATCGCGTATAAGCGAGTGAAAAACATGCCATTATTAAAACACTACAGTGCGTCTAATTATTTGGTCAAATTATTATAATATACTTATATAATATCTGATATAATACTTATTCTATATTTACGTAATATATCATCTAATTTATAAAATCGTTGAATTTATATTATATATCGTTTAATTTTACCAATTGATAGATAAACGTAAACAAGTGCAAACCGGTTTCAGTCGCGTAAAAACAATAAAACTGTATAGTATCACCTGATTATTAAGATTTTACAAAGAATCTTATAGTGTGTCTAATAATTTGGCCAGGGACTGTATGTATGTCTATCTTAATTAATATGTATGTCTATCTAATCTATCTTGAATCTAGATATTTGACTCAGTAGCTTATGAGTTGTAATTTCACAGATTTTGACAAATTTCCTGAAGACGATATTATTATTTTTCCATCAGTTTTTAAGATAATTAGAAAAATTCATCAAAATTTAAATTTAGTAAGTGTAACAGCTTTTTTCTAAAAAAAACATTTTTTAAGAGGTATAATGCACTGACGATCTGTATTATTATAATTGATAAAGGGAACTTCTTTACATTTAAATAACTGAAAGAATTTTAGCCAGTAAGTATAATAGATTGGTGCCCTTACTATAGAACCCTTCAATAAGTTTTCTACAGAGAGAAAACAGAATTTATTTTGTCAATTTGCATTTAGTCAGGTTAAGAGTAAGGCGATTCGAATCATCATTTAAATTTCCGAAATTAAAATAAATAAATATATATGCCACGAATTTCCTGACAAGAATTTCTGACCCCTTTTTCTCATTTTATTGTTTTTTTCATTAAATACATAATTGAGAAGCAAATATTGTTGTTCATAAAAGCTCTAAATTTAAGTATTTTTTTCATAAAAATTAGGTAAAATTTGTATACGACTATAATTTTGCAAATTTTTGAAAAAGGATCTACTATTTTGAAGAGACCCTTGAAAGGTCAACAATCGCAATCAAAATGAGTCGCGTGCCACTGTGATTCGCGTGCGAGCCTAATTTCATCATCGCAGCTGCCCCTCTGCTACCGCCAGGTGCTCGTCTTCATTACTAAGGTTGGTCACGTGCTGTAATTATATAATGATAGAAAGAATGTCTTGTTGATACAGTTACTCAGTAAAAGAATTTTTTCTTTGACAAACTTTTTGCAAAAGTGTTAACTGAACTGTTCGTGCACAATTGAAATATCATTAACAACTTTATTTATACACACTTAAGTAAACAACTGTATTTTAATCTGAAATGATTAAACAAAAAAACCTCGTTGAATGTACAATATTTACGTCCTTTGACGAAGCTTCTCGGATATAAGGATATGTTTTTGATTTCTTCATATTTTTTTCACACACTTTCGATGATATATAGAATTAATCGACAGCAAAACATCGTTTTAGTAGACGAGAGGATAATTTTTAGAACTTATATGGACTCAAAACTATAAATCAATAAAAATATGCGATTCGTGTCAGACATTTGAAACTACACATTTATTAGTTTTAAGATTTATTAGTTTTCACATTTTATTACAATTAAAACTTATGAAAACTGATTTGGATGGAAAATTCTTATTATGTGAATTGCACAAAGATCAAAAATCTATAAACAGATAAATGTATACGATATATTTCAAAAGCTGCTGATGGCAGCTCCATATTCATAAAAGTTTTCCAGAAAAATTAGAAACGAATCTAAAATACCACAAGTTTTATAGCTCAAATTCTGATTGGCTGACGGTCTTGAATTTTGTATGTATCGAAAGATACTACCCAATAGAGTCCACCAGTTTAGTTGTGAAGGGGGTAGACGGAATACACTTTAAATCATCTTTATTTAACAAATAAACTGAATAGTTATTTATTGAAATTAAGTAAAGAATATCAAAAATACGCTACCGTGTCATCCGAATGTCGTCGTGCAAAATTAGAAATAAAGTGTATAGTATTTTTTCTCACACAATTTACTATCAATGTTTTTAAGGAAGTCATTGCCTGTTTTTTAGGAAACTATATTTGCTTTTGCGTAAGAAATTCGTGAGCTTCACCGAAGTCAGTCATGTAAGCATTTTTTTAAATATAAGTATTAAATTAGCTATTGAAATAAACAGAGATAATTTTATAGATTTAATTACCTTAGAAAGTACTAAATTTTAGCCTTATCTAATAGAGGAAAAAGTTTGCTGCAAACAAAGTCTTTTCCTTTTCAATGGCGGGCACTTGGGTCTATTTCCCATTTTTCCCAGAAATGCCAGAATTGCTACTCTCCTCTCTTATGCTACCCAGTGTGGGACCTTGGCTAAGCCACGTCATACAACCACAAATCTGTTTATAAGGCGGGTTACATTCATACAATCACACAGAAGAAGGCAAGGATAACCTAGTTGGTAGGCACTGGGCCCATGTCCAAGAGGTCGTGGATTCGATCACCGCTGGCCGAAGACTCTTCGTGTAGTAAATGGTGACTGATGCGCGTTAAATCTGTCGAGTCACAAAATTCATCATGTTCCCATAACAAATCATACCTCTAGGGGCACTGATCCGGGAGCTTCCTTGTCTTCTGGATGGGTTCAAAATTACAAGGCTACGGAGTTGAAAATTAATAGTCGTAAACCCGAAATTGGGTCGGCTGTTCAACGACGGTTATAAAATAAAAATAAAATCAAACAGAAAAAAAGGACATTGAACAGAGAGAGAGAAAGTTACACCCATGCCTACGGTGGGAATCGAACCCACAACCATTGACCCCGTAGTCCAATAAGTAACCACTAGTAGACCAGTGATCGACTGAAAACAAACGTAATTAATAAGATTAAAAAAAAAAATCCAAAATGGTGAGGGTTATAATTTTCAATAAAGCACAATAATGATCAAACACGATTTTAAAAACAATGCTGTAAGAAACGGGAAACATAATAACTTGGAGAGATATTGCACGGCAATGATCATACTAAGAAAAAAAATCGTGAATTGCCGTTTCGAGGGAAAAATAGAAGCTATATAATATGAATTTCATTCTTGACGCTGTATTTAATTTATTCCTACAAAGTTAAAGTGGTGTATAAAAAGTTTTAAAGTGATTTTGTTTTACAGAGTGATCAAAACATTTTACAGAATAAAAAAAAAATACAGTTATGTACTTTTTTGTACTTACCTACTTAAAACTTTGATAATTGTTAAGCTGTTAGTGAACTGAAATATACCTATCGATGGTTTAAAAATTGATGGTTTATACCTCACTTGCCTGGATAGCAATGTTAGAAATATAAATATGAATGAGTCGGAATTTTTTGCTCTTTTTCTAAATAAAACTTAAATAACTTCTAACAGATATATCGATTTTGGATTTCATTCGCTTCAACTTCAAAAAAAAAATAAATCAAAAACATATCACTTGCCTAGATTGCAAGTTTTGCCTCCTCTGTAAATTCTAGAGAGAGAATCACTTTAGACGAGGATTTTGACTTCGACATTTATTTTGGGCCTAAATCACTTGGTTTAAAACAATTCCCATAGCTACATTCAATTACAAAGGTTCGAAACTCAAAGCTTAGGGCCATATTACGTAAAAGTTGAGCCCGCAATATTAGATCTGTGAATTAACAGGGACCGCGTAACCGGGGGGGGGGGAGAGAGAGGCTTAATTCCCCTCCCATTTTATAAAAAAAGAACACTCGCAGAGCTCCCGATTGCTGACCGATGGGAAAATATTTGGTTTCAAATATCGCAGATTAATGTAATTAAAAAACGGTCAAAATAAAAAAAAATACCGTGAGATGTGAGAAATTTACTGGTACGTATTTTTTTTAATAATTTTATTTCAATTTTAAATCAATTCAAACCAGGTTATATATATATATATATATATATATATATATATATATATATATATATATATATATATATATATATATATATATATATATATATATATATATATATATATATATATATATATATATATATATATATATATATATATATATATATAATATATATATATGTATATTCTGGAAGAGAGAGGGTCCCCCTTTTTTTTTTTTGAGATACTTCCGCTGTCTTTGTGAATTGATTTTGTTTTTGTTACCTGAGGCTTTTCATTCCAGCAAATTTTGTCTATTCAACTGGTTTTGGCAAAGGCAGTTAAAGACTCTGAAAGTTCTGCAAAATTTAAGTTTCTTGCAACTTTAAGGTCAATTTAAAGGCCACGCCAAATGTACACCATACATATATTGATTTTGTAGGTATGTATTCAGGTAGAAATATATATCTTCGCTGTTCACGTTTGGAACAAGTAGATTTTGTCGGAATAAGAAAATAGCTTTATTGCGAAGATTTATGAATGACTTCAAATTCTAAAGTTAGTTGAGTTGTGTGCTTCTTTTTTTTTTTTAATAAAGTACTGTAGTGAGTAGTGCAAAAAAAGAAGATAAAAAAGTAATACAGTAATTTAAAGCGATTTCTGACAACTACTTATAACGTTAGTTTAGAAAAGAAACACGATTTTAACGGAACTGATTTTTCGAATCTGATGGGTGCAAATCTTCACAGGTTCGCCAATGGATGCAATGAAAATGACCCTGTGGCTGCAGCTGATCATTAACAAAAATTGTGTATTTAAAATCCAGTATAACTAATATTTGAACTAACTATTACGAAAAATTAATGAACCCCTTTGGTCACACGCGATGGCACACTCGTGAAACATTGATGGTATTTCAAAGGAAAGGAGAGTATTTTCGATATATCTAATTTCTTAGAGGAAATAAAAAAGCATTTAACACTTAACAAAATTGTAAGTATTTGATAATTTCTCATTTCTTAAATTAAATATTCGCTGTTGAAAAAGGCAGGAAATATTGAAGGCTCAATAAACGAATTCGAAACAAGTGTTTTGGAATAACAAACTGGTTCATGTATATATATGTTATATATGGTCATGTATATATATGGTCATGTATGTATAAATATTTATTAACGAGGTAAATAAATATTTCTTAATTACACCCTTATTTAATGTTAGTCAATTTCTTATTCAAAACCATTTTGAACATGGGTGTAAATTAAGTCTCCTTAAAGGAGTCAAGTAGTTACTAAATTCCAAAGTAGTTTGTAATCCCTACATTCATAAAAAGTAGTTGCAGTTAACTACATTTGTAACAAAGTAGCTGTAGTAAACTATACAAAAATAATGTAGTCTTTCCGATCACTGATTCAAAATAGTCTTAATAGTTAGTGAGGAAATACAAATAATGGTCAATTCCGTAGTTCATCTATTTAAAAAAAAAATTTTAGCAAATATTTTTAGCAAAATTTGAGAGGATTTTAAACCCCCAAAACCTTGCAGAAAAAAAATTTTTTTTTTTCAAAAATGAATGAAATTTTTTGTAAAAAATGAAAAAAATTTATTTAATTTAAATAATTCTTATGCGAGCCGCGACGGCTCAGGGAAAAGAGCGTTTGCCTTCCAATGAGGTGGACCAGGTTCGCATCCAGGCTGGTCAATATGAATTCCACATCCGGCTTGCACCGACCACTGTGCTGACGTGAAATATCCTTAGTGGTAGACAGATTATGGGTTAGAATCCCCTTGCCGTTAGGCTAACCCTGGAAGGTTTTCGTGGTTTTAATCTCCATGTAACGCAAATGCGGGTTAGTTCCATCAAAAAGTCCACGAAAGCAAATTTCTCCCAATACTTGATCCAGGAGTTCCATTGTTTTCTGGCTTGGGTTCAAAATTACAAGTTGAACATTGCGGAGTTGAACATTGGTAGATAACCCAAAATTGGGTCGGCTGTTCAACGACTGTTTTAAAATAAAATAAAATACTAACTCTTAGTATAAAGGATTATTTGACCAAATTTAACGAGGTAATGCTTCCATTAATTAGAATTCGGTAATTAACAGAAAAATTGGCAATAACGTAAGTTTTTTTTATACATATTAAAATACTCTTAATTTCATAGGTGAAAATGTATTAAAAATGATGTGCTGGTCTGGTCTATGAATGACTTTCGTTAAGATAACTCTGAAGATCCTATATTTTAACTCAACCATCAACTATACAAGGAAACTCCATAAAAGGAGTGAATGCAATTTTCAAACAAGAAAATCTATACATCTATCATATCCTTTGAAGGAAGAAAAAAAAAACACAAATTAAGAATGATTAGGATAAAAAATAATCCTTCATTCTTATGAGATTCACGGTGTTCTACATTTATTGTGTGGTAACATCAAAGGCAATAATGATTAAAATAATTTTTTTTCCAAAATCAAATGACAGAATTTCAGTCGTTCTATTGGAATAAACGGCTCAGTGCGGACGTTCAAACGGACATAACGTCTATGGAATTGTGAGCATCGGTTATTATAATGGAAGGATCGCTGTAATGAGAGTGTTAAAATCACACCTTCCATAAATATCAGGAAACACTTCTTTCGACAAATCACACTAATGGAGTTAACAAATTGACCGAAAATATTCCATATATTATTTCATGAATTATTTATGAAGAATGAAAAATATCTATTGTAAATGATCTTACAGATGGTCCTTTTTCCTTCAAATGTTGGAAAATATTGTTTAAAAACATCTGAAACTCGATGGTTTTCCAATGTTTCCAATGGAGTTGGAACAGAATTTGCCTTTCACTGTATCGTTGAATAATCATGGTCGTTAAATAATACAAAATTTCCCCCTTTCAAATAATTGGATAATAATTGAGAATGAAAATGATGATATTCCAAAATAGGAGCCCTAATATGCGGAAGATAAAAATGTTTTGATCCCCTCACAGGTAAAATATTTTGTTGTCCCTCTTTTGAAAGGGGATCAACCTGGTAGTGTCACGAGGTTATTCTTTTAATAGGGGTAGGCAGCTTTGGGGAAAGATTGTGCGACAGGTGGTAGCCCTGTTTCACTCTTTATTTTGTAGTTATCGCGAACCTGTTATAAAAGAAGGTGGGGAGAATCACCGGAAGTAAGGGACCTGTTATATGGACTTGAACAGACATAATAAATATAGAAGGATTTAGGGCATTTTGATTGAATCACATTATTTCTGACAACACAGGCGGGGAAAAAAAAATCAAACTTAATGACAAATCTTCATTAACTTACAATGAATATATATATATATATATATATATATATATATATATATATATATATATATATATATATATATATATATATATATATATATATATATATATATATATATATATATATAATATATGTTGCGGACAGAATGGCAATTTTATTTCTTTAGAACTCATTTAGTTTTCTAAAGGTTAGTTTTCTAGATGACAATTTTTTTTTATTATGGCAGGTACATATACATAGGTTATATTAGATAAATGTTAATAATGAAATGATTGTGCTACCGCTTTTTAACTTCGAAGCACCTTAATATACTGTCGGATAAAAAAAGATTAGAACGTTTTCTGAATAATAATAATAATATAAATAAGCTCTTAATCAGGAGCACTGTATTTCTCGTTTACATGAACTTTAACAGCGTAAGAGCGTTCTATTCACTTAATCTAGAGCAAAACTGCTTTAAATTACCAGGCTGTTCGCAAGATCTAAAACGTAGTTTCAAAAATATATCAATAATTGATTTTGTAAATTAAAGAAATTTCAAGGATGAATAATTGTTTCTTCAGTTTACTTCAATATAATTGCAAATAAGTGCAAATTTGAAAATTGTTTGGAAGTGAGAAGTGGTTGGAAAAATTTTATCCTTAACGCAGAAAAACATACCGGAGTTTCATATTGCATTTTATAACCATAAATAATTAAAATGCTAAATATAATATTTTTCACTTATTTTGTCCCAAATTAAGACAAAATAATGAGAAAGGTATGAAATTTATACTTAATAAAAATTCTGCGTCAAAAGGTTAACTATTTAAAATATTATAGTGCGAAATAAGTGAAAGTGAATCAGGGTATGAATAGAAAGTATTCGAAATTTCTGAAACAAAAAATTGTTCTTTTACAAATAGAGTACCTGTAAATTGGATATGGGTTGATAAGGGAGCAAGGTTGAGATAACACCAATCTTAATCACTTTTTATGGTAGACTGAGACATTTGCAAAAAAAAAAAAAAAAAAAAAAAAAAAAATGGCCCATACACCGAGTCGATACGAGGTGGTAAATTAATTTATTTCAAGAGTTTTGAGTAGAAGTGAAACGTAACACAAAAACGTATAAGTGTGCAAAGCATCGTTAATAGTAGAGTTAAATTACTTCATAAAGCTGATCACGTGCCCGACAAGAGTAAAGAAGTAAAAAAAATCCTTTTGAAATGAACTGAAAAAAAAAAGGAAGTTGGGCAGAACTTTTAACATCAGTGCCCAGAATATATAGACATTTTTGTATTTTTGTGTGTATTTTGACTCAAAATGTAATTAGTTATAAGTATACCTGTAAATAAGTATACCTGTATACCTAATAAGTATACCTGTAAAGCAGATGACTGTAGTTTGTATAAGATGCAGATCATATCGTAGAATTTTTTTCAAATAAAAGTCGTCACACATGTTAATTATTACATAAAGATCATACTTTAAACCCAAATTTATCAAAAGTCTTAAAATTAAAGAAAAAAAATATTAATTCTACTCGCAATGAAATTACCAGTAGTTGATTACATATTCCTCATATTATTGATTTTACAATTAAATCAGATAAAAATTCAAAAAAAGAAAAGGAAATGTCAGTGCCTGTATTTATTCAGGCTTATTTCATTGTTGTAATTCCAATATATATATGTATGAATATATTATATATATATATATATGAATATATTATATATATATATATATGAATATATTATATATATATGAATATATTATATATATATGAATATATTATATATATATATATATATATATATATATATATATATATATATATATATATATATATATATATATATATATATATATATATATATATATATATATATATATATATATATATATATATATATATATATATCCTCAGGGTACCTAAAATTCGGAAATTTGTTTTAATTTAAAGAAAATATAGCTGTCGTAATTAGTTCATTTCAAAACATGGGTTGTGCAGTATGCAATTCTGAATTGGTCAAAAACATCAAAATTATTTATTATTGCTTCAAAAAGAAGCCATTCATTTCAGTTTTTCTCATAAACCTTTTCGTAAGCTAGAGTTTTGTATAACAAGATTTGTTCAGTCAGCTACCTACTTTTTGGATTATGAGAAAGTTGGCATAATTTATTATCGTTTGCTAGATCTCAAGAAAATTGTCCAGATTAGCCAGATTAGGTCTCCATTACTTCCGCAACATTGAAATCCTGCAGTCATTGTATCTTAAACAAGTAAAATTTAGCGATTGGTATTTGAATTAAAACCGTGTTTAAAACTCATTGAACATAGTCGCCTCCTGATGCCACCTGTTGCCTTTATAAGAAAATCCTTCTTAAGAAGTTTTTAACATTTACTAATGGAAGCGCTCTGCTTCCCGCTCTACATTTTAAGTTCCTTTTCTAACTTATTTTTATTAGTTTTTTTTCCATCTATTTTTTTCTTTTCATGAGAAAGTGAAATTGCATTCTGTAAGTATTGAATGGTGCGCTTCAATATATTTTTTTATTGCTATCTATTTTTGTTAATACAGAGCAATTAGCACCCTTTAATATGTATTTTTATGAGCCGCAAAGGCTCAGGGGTTAAAACATTATTTTTTAACCGTCATTGAAAAGCCGACCCAATTTTTTGGGTTTAAGACAACTCATTTTCACCTCCGTAGCCTTGTAACTTTGAACCCAATCCAAAAGACAAGGGAACTCCTAATGGGAGAAATTCGCCTTCGTGGAGGACTTTTTGACGGAACTAACCTGCATTTGCGTTACATAGAGAATACAACCACGAAAACCTCCATGGTTAGTCTAACGGCAAGGGGACTCTAACCCATGATCCATCTACCACTGAGGATATTTTACATCAACACTGTAGTTGGTGTGATCGATCCAGGTGCGGAATTCGTATCGACCAGCCATCGCTGAGATTCGAACCCGCTATTCGCTGAGCCACCACGGCTCCAAAACTCTCATTGTGAAGGATGGGGATTCGATCACTGGCTTGAAGACCACTCAGCCCTTGATCGACGGGTATCAGCTTGCCTGGAATGTAAATGCGGCCTGTGCGACATGCTGGCCACATTTTCATAATCATGCCATAGGTCATGTCGAGCCTTAACCTCAATGACTCCTTGGGTCACAACAGGCTGTTGCAAAAGTACTTTACTTTATGTATTTTTATAATCCTTGTCAAAATTAAAAGATATACACAAAAGGAATTGTCAAGCAATATTTAAACAAGAAAAAACAGCAACAAAAATCTGATCGCTATTGAGTTTAGTGGATGCACAAAACAACAAAGCTTGTTTCGTCGAAGAAAATAGAGAGTAAATCAAGTTGAAAAAGTGAAAATCTCTAAGACATTATAGTGAAGTAGAAAGAGTTACTAATTTATTATCTTTTATAGAGAAATAAACATATTAAGGAAAGTTAATAAGAAACACATTCAATCGGGTCAGCAGAAAAAATAAAATTTATATTTTCAAAATGCTATAGTGCAGAAAAGATACCATATTTACGTAAATTGATATAGAAAAGAAAGACGAAAAACTGATATAAAATTTTTTGAAATCATTTGATAGTTTCTGATGACAAGATGGAATATTTTTTACAGCTATTTAAAATTGTACATAAAATCGCTATACTATGGTTTTTAAAAAGTGGAATAATATCATTGAATACGTTTACAAAACTTATATCATCTTAGTTTTTTTCAAGGTTTTTCGTAGTGGCATCAGATAACTTCTGGGTAATTTTATAAGAAGTGCGATTTTATACAGCACGTTTTCTGGGGAAAAAATGAAAAAGCGTTTAAAAACGGTTTTGTAAACTTCAAATGCATAGTAAAAATTTTAATTATTTACATATAATTAAAAACTTTGTCTCACAAATTTCAAAAACCAGACCTCTGAATAAACTACAAAACAGTAATGTCTCCTTTTGGTTTCAAAGAAAAATCTGGTTCAATAAATACGTATATTCATAATCTTGCAAATATGAAATTCAAACACTATTCAAATAATAACTTATTTCACTTTTTCGAGAAAGAAAAATGCACAATTTTACCAATTTTTAAAAATTTTGAGTGGAAGATTTCAACCTATTTTAAAAAATGTTGTATCAATTTTTATTTTTTACATGCAGCATCTTTTCCGCATTATAGTATTTTGAAAATAGAAACTTTGCTTTCTTCGCCCCAGTCCTTGTTTACTTTTCCTCTTTAAAATCTTAATTTTGTTATCTCCTATGCGTCTGCTATTATGTCTTCATTTTTGATAAGGATTGTAAAAATATATATTAAGAATCGAAATATATATTATCTATCGACGGACGAAGAAAATATGTGCTTTTAAACATTTCTCTGACGCCAGATATTTCTTTATTCAGCATTATGCTTCTTCTGTCAGAATTTTGAAAAATGCGAGGTATTTATTATATATACACCGAAGAGCCATTACATTATGACCACCCTGCTAATAACATGTAGGACCACCTTTAGCCCTCAAAACTGCTAGCACCCGCCATGGCATTGATTCCACAAGGTGCTGATAGGTAGTCTGAGGTATCAGGTACCAAGCACTCACCAACTGGTCCCGCAATTCCCTCACATTGCGAGGGGATAGCGTGGCAGCACGAATTTGGTTTTCCAAGTAGGACCACAAATGCTCTATTGGATTAAGGTCAGGAGAATTTGGGGGCCAAGACATGACTTGAAAGTCACTGGAATGTTCCTCGACGATTCGACCCTTATGACATGGTGCATTATCCTGTTGGTAAACACCATCCCCCGCAGGAAAAACTGTTGCCATGAATGGGTGAACCTGGTTTGCAACTATGTTCAAGTAGCTTACAGACGTCAGGGATTGCTCTATGAGGATTATGGGTCCTAATGTGCCCCATGCAAACATTGTTCCTGGGCGAGAAACCATGAAAACCTGGGCGAGCCCATTGTTATAGATGGAGGGTGGTCATAATGTAATGGCTCGTCGGTGTATATATATATAGTCATTTAACAATCACCACTTTTTGAAAAGCAGTTATACATTTTTTTTTCACTATTAGATTTTGGATCTCTGCTTTGTGTAATCAAACAATTTTTCAGGTTCATCCAAATCAGATTTCATCAGTTCAAACTGCAAGAAATGTCCTTATATTAAATAAAACGCACGGTATTTATTTATCTAACTGCATAATTTTATTGCTTCACATCTTAGTAAAATCCATAGGGGGAAAAAAACCAGTTCAGAAGTACTCTAAATGTATGAATGATCAAAAATTGGCTAAGGGAACAAAAATTTTAACTGGGAAATGACTGGCGTCATAAATCTTTTTTAAAATCTCAAAAATTTCTGATTTTTTTGAAAAGATGATTTGATGAGACCTACGTAAGTAATTGTTTTATTTTATAACCGTCGTTGAACAGCCGGCCGAAATTGGGGTCACTATTAACAATGTTCATCTCTGTAGCTTTGCAATTCTGAGCCCGATCAATAAGACAAGGGAACTCCTGGATCAAGTATTGGGAGAAATTTGCTCTCGTGGAGGACTTTTGGATGAAACTAACCTTCATTGGCGCTACATGGCGAGGAAGACCACGAGAACCTCCCAAGGTTAGCCTGACGACAAAGGAACTTTAACCCATGATCCGTCTACCACTAAAGATATTTCACGTCAGCAATGTGGTCGGTGCAAGCCGGATGCATCGCTGGGATTCGAACCCGGTTCACCTCATTGGAAGGTGAACGCTCTATCCCCTGAGCCATCGCGGCTCACTTAAGAATTATTAAAATAAAACTATATTTATATACTTCGCGCATCTCAAAACTTTTACCGACAGTATTAAAACTCTGTGTAAAAATGTTATTATAATTCCTCCATAAACTAGGGGTATTTTAATAACATTTTTAGAATAGAGAAATTAATCTCTATTTTTCTTTGGATAACACTGGCCATGACATTATTTTTTAAGAAAATTTTAAATTTAATTAACAAAAGCACTGAGAGAGATTTTTTTATTCGGAACGCCTTGGCTAACATATTTGTGACATGTGTAAAAAGTAGCTAAAAAGGGAACAAAAGAGGGGTTCTTTTGAAAGGGTTGTGGCCGAAAAAGCAAAAACGGGTAGTCAAATCATGAACACAAAAGGGAGTCTACTTGAGAGAGTCTATTCACTGCTTTTGGAATTCAGAACCTTTGGCGGCCTCATTCAAATGTATTGTACATGTTGTGCAGGTGCATTGGAGGACATAGTTCTGGCACTAATTTAGGTAACACTTCCATACATGGTGGGGCCACATTTTACAGTTTAATAATGTAAAACAATTAATGTGACTATCAAGTTAAAAGGAACTGTAATACAGGGTATATGAAGTTCTTTAAAAATAAAATTAAAAATAAAATAAATAAATAAGTGAAAAATTATTTTTTTTCCAACTGATATTTTCTTTGCATTATTTATTTATCCTCACTTCTTCTATGGCTTTATTTTCTGTTATAAATAATTATTATTGTAATTTATTATTTAGGGAGGAACAACACAAACACTTTCATGTTCAGTAATAGCTAACTCAAAATAAGTGACGCAAAAGTTTCAAATTTTTGACTACATCTTTTAGAAGTTTAAAAATTTTATTAAAATTAATAACTGAAGTGTTAATCCCTCGTTTTTCTAAAAATCCACCTACCTAGTAGATGAAATTCTACTCTGATTTTTGGAATAAATATAAAAAATAATAATAATGATTGAAAACCTCAGCTTTCAATTAAATTATTCTCAATATCAAGTTCGATTTCATTAGATCAATTTTTATCATGAATAATCATGAAAATTTTTTAAAAAAAATTACTTTAGCTATTAATTTTGTTTTAAAATTTTACATTTCAAGTTTGAAATTTATATATATACTTCGACAGGACATAAATGTCTTATCAATCTCTTTTCTTTTTCCTCCATCTAAATCAATGTGCCTTTACTGTTTTTCGTTGACGTAAAATCGTGTCGAAAATTCCATATGATAACACTTTATTGACCATTTTACTGTCACAAAATCTAAAAAATATTTCTTAATCATTGACTAATCTTACGTAAGATTCTTCTCTAGCTATGCTATAAAAATAAAATTGATCTAAAATATTTCGATGCCGATCAACATTCTTTACCGTTTGCAGTCCCGAATGACTGCACATGTCAAGTCGCCATTCTAAATTTTGAAATTGCCTATATTCTTCTTTCAAAGTATCATATATGAAAAAAGCATTTACAACTCCAGTTGACGATTACGACACGCACGTGATTTCCACTTTAGCGATACAAAGATTTCCACAAAGTTTAAAGCGATATTAAATAGCGTTTGAAATCCGTTTTAATTTCGAATAATTTCTCACGGGCGTTTAGCCTTCAATATGCGTTTACGGTTCCTAGCATTTATTATTTTTCTTACTATAATTATTTGATTTGGTTTATTGACACAAGTAAACAACTGCCCGTTTTCGGATTTTTTCTAGAGGATTAGTGAATTAGGCACGTGATTTACGGCACTTTGGATTTTTGTTAATATTTTGACGGAGTGGGAAAAATGGGCTTTAGGGTGTAGATCTGTCATTTGCAGTTTGAGGTTTGCTAGATAGTACTTTGTAGGTTTTAGTTTAGATTTACGCCTTTTTTTAAATTTTTTTTTTTAAATAGTGTGAACATTTTATTACAGCTTATTCTGGTGCTATTAATTAGAATAAACTATGAATTTCAGAAGCATATTTATCCGGAATTTATATGAAATTAGGCTTAATATAAAAAATCGCCATAGTGACCTGGGAAAACGCCTGCATTGAAGAAGTTAATAAAGCGTATTAATTAATGATTGTTCGTTTTTATTTAAAAAAATTGTATTTAAATGATTCAGTGTCTATATAGCATTTTAAAGGACTACGAGGTGCTTTTAAGATTTTATCTTTCGAATGGATGAGCAATAAAGGTCATTCTTTTTCAAAAGTAGCATTTTCAGAGAAAATTGTTCACAGTTTGTTACTTGATTACAACACGATACAGAGAATTATCTTTTTGCCTACTTGAAAATCGTGTCATTTTCCACCTATTATTGCCCTTCTATAACATCGATTTTCCTCTGCAGAATTTCTGAATTGATTTGCAACACAATAGAAAAATTCTAAAATTTATCTGCAGTGCAAAATATATGTATACAAATGTTGCATTTAATAGGTTCCCCACTAAAAAATATATTATGTAAAACTACGTTTCTTAAGATTTTCTTTGGAAAATCTTCAGCTGTTTCAAAAATTTTACTTTTTCTGTTAAAAAAAAATCTACAGATTCTTCGCAGGCATTTTATAATTATTTTTAAGATTTGACATTCTCTTTAAAATTCTGAAGATTTTTCGTAGAAAAGGAAATCTGAGGAAAATCTGAAGGTATTTGACACAATTTCTAAGTCCAATTTTTGCTGAATTCTTATTAAATCCATTCTGAAGATTTTCAGTCAAAAATAAAATCTGTAGATAATTTGAAAAATAATGAAGTTTAAAGAGTGGATCAAATACCTTCAGCTTTTTTTCCGGAATTTTTTAAGATAATTTTCAGATTATAATTTGTGGTTTTCATAAGTTTTAAAAGGCAAGAATGCCTACAATGCATGATAAATTAGTTGCACTACTAAACGAAAGTACTTAAATGAAACTTAATTGAAAAAGATGAAAACTTAATTTATGAAGATGAAAGATAAGGTCTTAACTCAGAAGATTCGATTTTTTATAACTAACATTTGTCTGTATTTTTTTAATATTTATTTTTTTATTATATTTTTTTCTTTGCAAGGCCTGTAGCCACAGCTAGTTTTGCTTCTAGGTCATGTAAATTTTTCCGAAGTGTTTATATCGTTTGCTTGACTTTGACTTGACTTTCATTAATTAGCTTTATAAAGCTTATACAGAAAACAAAAAAAATATTTCATGCCAATAGCTAATTTATGTTTAAAATTATTTAAAAAATGTAATATACAGTGGTGGCCAAAAGTGTGGACACTTTTTGAAGGTTTCATGTTTTTCAACTTTGTGTGCTTGCAGAATATATTAATTTTCACTTAAATGCAAACGTTTATATATCAAATTGAAGGTAATTTAATGTAAAATTTAATAATAAATACAGTATTACAATATCTGTATTACAAAAAAAGTTATGTAATTAATAGTAAGATCTATCTTAGATTTGCATTTTTTTAAAGTGATACTTACACAATCAATGCTTAGTAGGATAACACTTAATTTTTAAGACAGCTTCACAGCGTCTTTTCATCGAGTGAACGAGTGTTTGGAGTTCATTCTTTCGTAATCACATGGTACCAAGAATCAATTATAGCTTCACTTAGTTGTCTTTTATTGGATGGACGTTTTTTACGTACAAGAATTTTCAAACGTCGCCACAAATTTTCAATTGGATTGAGATCAGGGCTGTTTCCAGGCCATGGTAATATATCTATACCTTTATTTTGAAAGCATGCTTTGCACACATCCAGCTGAAAAATAAATGGCTCGTTGTTGGGGAAGAGATCCCTGATGGAAGGTATCAAATTTGGTTTCAGGACAGTTTCGATGTATTTTTTGGCATTCAGGATGCCAAATCAGGCCGAAAAAAATGCACAAGTGCTACTACCGATAGAAAAATGTCATCAGATGCCATTAGATGTGAAATGAATGCAGCTGGTATTGCAGTAAGTTCAAGAACAATAAGAAGAAGCTTATCAGGATTTGGAATTCCAAGGAAAAAGCCATATTTAAATCAAAAGCAACGCGAAAAACGAGTTAAGTCGGCAAAAGAACACATTAAATGGTCAGAAAATCAATGGAAGCAAGTAATCTGGAGTGATGAGAGTAAAATATCGCTCTTTGGAAGTGATGGTAGAAAATACGTGAGACGTAGAGTAGGTGAAGCGCTTCATCCTGATTGCATTGAAGCAACTACTAAAAATCCAACAAATGTCATGATTTGGGCATGTATATCAGCAGATGGTGTGGGCCGAATTCAAGTGATTGATGGCAACCTGAATGCCAAAAAAATACATCGAAACTGCCCTGAAACCAAAATTGATATCTTTCATCAGGGATCTCTTCTCCAACAACACACCATTTATTTTTCAGCAGGATTCAGCTCCATGCCACCCAGCAAAAGTATGCAAAGCATGGTTTCAAAATAAAGGCATAGATATATTACCATGGCCGGGAAACAGCCCTGATCTCAATCCAATTGAAAATTTGTGGCGACGTTTGAAAATTCTTGTACGAAAAAAACGTCCATCCAATGAAAGACAACTAAGTGAAACTATAATTGATTCTTGGCACCATGTGATTACGAAAGATGAACTCCAAACACTCGTTCA
This sequence comes from Parasteatoda tepidariorum, assembly GCF_982258835.1. Lineage (NCBI taxonomy): Eukaryota > Metazoa > Arthropoda > Arachnida > Araneae > Theridiidae > Parasteatoda > Parasteatoda tepidariorum. The sequence goes on from NC_141766.1 coordinate 6,854,118, forward strand.
CTCGATGAAAAGACGCTGTGAAGCTGTTTTAAAAATTAAGGGTTATCCTACTAAGTATTGATTGTGTAAGTATCACTTTAAAAAAATGCAAATCTAAGATAGATCTTACTATTAATTACATAACTTTTTTTGTAATACAGATATTGTAATACTGTATTTATTATTAAATTTTACATTAAATTACCTTCAATTTGATATATAAACGTTTGCATTTAAGTGAAAATTAATATATTCTACAAGCACACAAAGTTGAAAAACATGAAACCTTCAAAAAGTGTCCACACTTTTGGCCACCACTGTATATTTTTTTTATAAAAAAACCACAAAATAAGAAAAAAATCTTTTCATCAGCCCACACGATTATATCCGCAAAAAAGAGTGCTTTCTGATATTGTATCAATATATATATATATATATATATATATATATATATATATATATATATATATATATATATATATATATATATATATATATTGGGTGGTCAAAAAAACAAATATGAAGTGTTGAGGTAAATAAAACTTTCATTTTAGGAATTTATAAATATAATTTGGTAGATAGACAATTTGTGTACTGGCAATTTTCCCAGTTGCGGCCACACTTATTACTCAGTTAAATTAACGTTTTTCACTTCCGAATTTTTCTAACTTTTGTTCAATTATTTTTTTATTATAATTTTATTTTTTAATTTCTTAAATAGCATAGCATATCAACAAAAAGATGAAGGTTTTACCAAACTGCTTCTTAGAAGATCTACCAGTGATTCGAACATTTTTAAAAACATCACTTTTTGAGATAACCATGTATTGAGATAATCATAAATGTATAATTCATTTACTTCTCGAAAGAATTAACAGCTCTTTAATTTTGAAATTAATTCAAAACATTTTAATGTAAAATGATGAGACAAGCCAATATTTTTAATATCAAGTGAATTATCTTTAAAAAAGAGCACCAAAGGAATATTTGTAAATAATAATATAATATGGTAAAGAATGTTTCTATTAAATAATGATGAAGCATATTTGCTTTTGGAACCGTTCTTTAAAAAAAATGATTAAATTATGAACGTAATTTAAATCTGAAATTACTAAATGAAATTATGAAGAAAATACAGTTTTTAAAGATGAAATGACACAGTTAAATTCTGAATACCTGATCTTTCGAAAAGGTGCTTGTCCTTGACCTTCTTCTCCTGATGCATTGTTGTTAAAGGTGTGGTGTCCTGTATTGTGTACTAGACTGGTTGTTGTCAATAAACCGTCTTCTGTATGGGTTGAGAAGGATCAATGCCCTCTTCTTTAGTCAGATACAATACAGTAAATAACCACATTATTTAAACTCCTTTAGAAAAAAGCCTTTAGCAAAATCAGAATTTCGTAATAAGTTTACATATGGTAAAAAGTTTAAGGGAATGAAAGGTTAAAAAGGAAGAAAAAAAATATTCACGTAAGTATACATATTTGCTTAAAGGACTTTAATCGGAAGGAAAATGTCATATTTTTTAAATACCGAGAAATATTTTAACATTTTTGAGCTATTTCCCATTGCAGATTTTTATGATTCGTGTAATGTGTATAGTATCAAGTTTCAATGTCTGTTTAAACACCCTTTATAATAAAAGAATAGAAAAATATGACTGAAATTAAAAAGAAAATGAAGAAAAATCCTTGTACGCATCATTCTGGTCAACGCATTTCTTGTAGCGCAATATTTTGTAGAAGATATACTAATAAGATATTAGTAATATATTTTATGGCGAGCAGAAAATTAAATTACTGAGTCACCCAAATTTTTTTTTTTTTTTGAAAAAACAAAAAATAGAAGAAAAAAAAAAACGTGTGAACTTTGAATGGTTTAAAATGATATTAGATAATTTAACATAGAAGGAATCAAACACAATTCAGCACCGATCAAATTTTTAAATTGTGAAATGAATTTTTCCCCTTAGATTTTCTTTCTAAGGACAATACAATGGAACAAAATAAGCAACTTTTTCATTCTTTTAAGAGAAGATTTTTGCCAACGTGGAGAAAAACTCATGGTCTTTGAGCAATCCGATTAATTGAAAAGTTCGGTTAATCAGGAGGTATGGTACTCTTCTGAATAAAAACCAAAGTATTTCAGAATATTTTTCATATGGTAACTAACGATCGCAGTATGAAGTAATTACTAAATACAATAAATTCCTATTGAACTAAACAAATTTGGCTAATTCGAATCAATATTACTTCACAATAGTTATAAAAAAATATCTGTTACATAACTAGGAAATATACTGGAAGAGAAAGACAAAATTTGTATTTTAATTAAGGTGAGGACTATGTGAAATAATATCTTCGAGAACGAAAAATATTTAAATGAATCTTTTGAAAATTGCAGGAAGAAGGACATAGCTTCATTGGGAAATAAGAAAGATTTGTAGTGTGATATTAAATCGAAAGTTGCATAATTCAAACATTAATTTCAGAATTAATGTGAATACAAATCGCGATAAAACATCGTGAAAATTACGGATCACCGGAAAGTGATCCATCAACACAATTTCCAGTCATTTTTATAACGATATACAGCACAAGAAACGTTTAAGTGCATTTATAGTTTTGTTATATTAAAAAAATAAGAGATTGCCGAAATTCCGATGTATCGCGATATAACACGATTGTAACAGACAGCTTTCTTTTTAATTATGTATCGATAAAAACTTATGTATCGATAAAAACTTACATGAATTATCATCGGAATTTTAGTTAATCTGAATTTTCGGTAATCCGAAACAGGGAACGGTTTCAATGAGTTCCGATTAATGAGGCTCTACTGCAATAACCATCGATCATGGAATAAAATGATAGCTTCTACTCTCTTAACTAATGATCATGGAATAAAGGTGTTAACGCCTACTGTCTTAATTAACGATCATGGAATAAAGTGGTGACTTCTATTGTCTCAACTAATGATCATGGAATAAAGTGGTAACTTCTACTGTCATAACTAATTATCATGGAATAAAGTGGTAACTTCTACTGTCTCAACTAATGATCATGGAATAAATTGGTAACTTCGACGTCTTGACTAATGATCATGGAATAAATTGGTAACTTCGACGTCTTAACTAATGATTGTGGAATAAAATGGTAACTTTTACATCTTAACTAATGATCATGGAATAAAGTGGTAACTTCTACTGTTTTAACTAATGATCATGGGATAAAATGGTAACGTCTACTGTCATAGCTAATTATCATGGAATAAAGTGGTAACTAAATATTAAACATAAAAATTTTAAAATACAAAGTGGTTCTTTCGGAAACGAAACAGACAACGAAATGTGAAAGGGCTTCAAAATCTTTTCTGCATCTTTGGACTGTAGCCTTCAAATAAAAGCAGGATCTTTTCCTTTTCTACGTGGTAAAAGTATAGGTCAATGGCTCATCGTTTGACCAATCTGGGCAACTTTCGTCCTACTTTTTATTGTTGTATAGAAAAATGCCAATTCTCCGATTTGCAGGTTGCTTCGTGGGATCGAATTTTTTTTTTTGTATAGCTTACAGGTTGAAAGGAATGGGGAATTACCAGTTTTGTAAGCAGGTGGAAAGAAGCTTCAAGATATCTTCTATTGTAATGCCTATAGCAGTGTGCTGGACGCATCTGAAAAGTGGGGGAAATATTCAAATAACCGCTGGGTCATGCAGTATTCCTGTCAAATTCCCCTCTACTCTAATAATGTAACAGCAGGGTGGGCCTTAAATCTTTTGGTGGTAACTACCAAAAGTATGCACAATCTCTTAATGCCACCCCCATTTGCCAAAACAAAACTACAAATTATAAAAATTATAAAAGAAATCTCATATTTTGTTAATCGGCAGCCATTTCCTTGTAACAGTATTTCTACAAAATTTTAAAATTACAAGATGACTTATTCTTCCCCTTCAAAGTCACAGTTGTTATTCAAATACATTGTTTTAAAATATATACGTATTTACTGTCCACAATTTGGTGACGTTAAGGTACCAAAAGTATGTTTCGAACTTTTTGTAGAAATATTTTTGATATTAATATCTTCTGCCATTTCAATGAAATGCTTGAAAGTAAAATTGAAAACAAAAATTTTTTTTTAATCGGCCTGTGATTAAAAGTAACCTTTTGCTGACAGCATTATATATGTATATAATTTTAAAATTGTAATTTTTGTCGCCCCAACGACATTGGCTTTTTCGTAATAACAGATACTAATTTATCATTCTAAAATTTTATACATTTGGTGTTGTAAATAAATTGTAGGTATTCAACAAAATTTTTTTAAGAGACAACAATTTCTTCTCTTTTTTTAGTTATAAACATTAAGTTTCAGCTTGAAGGCGGATATCAATTGAAAATTATTAGATTTTGCACTGAAAAATGCACCCCAACACCAAAAATGGTAGCAACTAATATACAAGAAAGTACTGTAGTAAAACGCCACCTAGGGATTTCACTACCAAAGTTATTCTTCTACACTACAAAGTTGGGTAATCAGTAACACTGCAGTTTATAATTATAAGATAGACATAAGTTATTTTTACGATAGAGTCATTAACTTAGGATACTGTAAAATAAAATCTGTTTGGTAATGAAAAAGAATATTAAGACGGACTACGCTTTAAAATTTTTAATACAGTGTACTTTGACTTAAATCTAAACATCCTCATTGCACATCCAAAAGCATACATAAATGATTTAACGGCAGATTTTTGTTGCAGTAAATGCATAGCAGCATTCTAGACAAACTCTCGCCAACTTGCAGTACTTTTTTTATTTTATTTCATAAACATCGTTGAACAAGCGACCCAAATTTGAATTTAGCCTCCGTAGCCTTGTAATTTTGAACCCGATCCAAAAGACCAGGGAACTCTTGGATCAGTACCTCCAAAGATATTGATTTGAGCCGTGATGGCTCAGAGGATAGAGCGTTCGCCCTCCAATGACGTGAACCGGGTTCGAATCCCAGCGATGGCTTATCGATTCGAATTCCGCATCAGGCTTACACCGACCATAGTACTAACGTAAAATATCCTCAGTAATTATTATACAACTAGAAACATACATGCCTTTTATAACAGTTTAGATGTTTGTTAAATTAATCTGACCAGTAGATTGAAATTACTGAGCAAAAAGTTGACTCTTAGAGTCTCGTAATTTTGTTGGTACTGGGTCCATATCTAAGCTTACAAACTGAAAGGAATTGTTCAAATATTAATTTGATAATTAAGTTCATTATATGGAGCTGGTGTAATCGATTATAGCACAAATAAAATCGTGATTTACCATTAATTTCAAAATTTACGAAGCATTCAACGTTCGGCCTGTTGCCATGAATGGAGTAAAAAACATCTAAACTTTATCACCTTTTGGTGCTTTCAAAGTGTGCTTGAAAGATTTTTCGAGTTTTTCTACACCAAATTCGGTAATACACGACAGTTTTTACGGCGTAGTGGTCAAATTCTTGAAGTCCCCTCAAGTCACACAATAGAAGCTCCAAAACACCCAAAGAAAATGGGTATAAAGAAATGGGTAATTAAATGGCAAAAGGAAATGTTTTACGAACTCAATCAAGTTTAAATGGGCAAAATAAATCAAATCTTGTTGCTCTTAAGATTTTTATGAAGCTTTTCGTGAAAAAATACATGATAAACGATAAATTTTTTTCAAATTTTTAGGATCAAATCACGATGAGATTGCTATTTTCAAATTTTCTCAATTTAACAGAATGGCGTAACTAGAAAAAGTGGCTCATATTTTTTTAACCTCTACAACTGTTTTATTTATAAGCTAATTTTCTTAATTTTGGTGCCATTAGAAAGAAAAAAAAGAGAGAAAAACGTGACAAAAAAGCTATTAAAAATCTGGAAATATGTGTTTTAAGTATACATATAGACCTTAAAATGTAGGTATTTTTGACCAGTTTCCTTACTAAACAATACAACGAAAACAGTTTATTTTATTTACGGACAAGCAAAGGAGTTTGTAAACAGTTTTTGAAATAACTTCCAGAGATGCAGCTAATTACGCGCAAAGTAAAATAAACATAAAAGACCTTAAAATGTAGAGATTTCTGACCAATATATAACTAAATAGTTTAGACCATACATTCTAGATTTTAGCCTTTATTTTGATGGAGAAGAATCCATTGGAAGAGAAAATACGTTTTTATGTTCGATTTGTTAACTTAAAATACAATCTGTACTGTACTGATTAATTAGCATATTTAACACCAAACCCACGAGCCATTATGATTTTCTCTTAGTACTTGAAAATTCGACTCATGAACCAAAATTTTGTTTTCATTTATTAATTTTATTTTACTCTCTTAAGAGGCATTTACCCTTGCCATTTTGGATTTACCGTTAAAGTTTTGATTTTCGTTTTCTTGATTCATTCATTGAGTTTATTTTCTCGTACTTTACAAACTTTACTTAATAAAACCTTTTGTTCGACAACACAAAACCTTTCAGAAAAAAGGTAGAAAAAAAAGGGGTCACTTAATCAGATGAAACGAAAAAGCATTTGATGATTTTCAGAACTTCTGTGATTTTTCCTCAAAATTATAAAGCAATAAAATCAGGTGTTTTTGATTTTGAATCAGTTTCTTTAAACTATTTATTTATAAGTTTTATATTTTTCAAATGTTCAGTTTTGTGACAGTTTAGACTCCTGAAAGGTGAT